>NW_028317814.1:4312500-4613750 GCF_062004578.1 Staurois parvus | reverse complement strand
TTCTCCTGAGCGACTATCCAAGCAGAGATCTGTGCCACTGGGCAGTAAAGAGAAACAGGGCACAACCTAATGGTTGCTACTACAGTCATCAGCATGTTCTTAGCAGCTTGCTTCATTGGCTGTACTATGCATGTCCAAAAACCTAAGAATAGGTTTAGTCATTTTGTTTTATTTAAGTTTTTGGTACCTTTTGCAGATCTGAGTGTTCTGCGTTCAACTGACCTGTCCAGATCTCTAGTACTAGCTGCACCTAAAAAAGAAGTACACACGTATAAGGGTATTTCAGTATGATGAGCTGTACAATATGTTAAGTGTTACAGATCTGTTTAGTGTGTGCCTTTGTATGCTCTGGGATTTACCTGAATATTTGTTTATTTATTTATGTACTTACGGTATATAGCGCTGTTAATTTAGCAGCGCTTTACATATATATTGTACATTCACATCAGTCCCTAACCCTCAAGGGGCATACAATCTAAGGTCCCTAACTCACATTCATACATACACATACTAGGGACAATTTAGACAGGATCCAATTCACCTACCAGCATGTCTTTTGGAGTGTGAGAGTAAACTGGAGTACCCAGAGGAAACCCACGCAGGCACAGGGAAAGCACGCAAACTCCAGGCAGGTGGTGCCATAGTTGGGATTTGAACCAGTGACCCTAGTACTGCCAGGTGGAAGTGCTAGCCATTTAGCCACTGTGCTGTATTTATAATAGAATTCATACTAGAAAACACCAAATTTACAAATACTATATGCTGTCTGTTATTCACAATACACATGCTTCAAAAGCATTCTTAAATAGACTACCATTATTATTAATTTTACAGTATAGAAGTAGTAGTAGACATTTTATGTTCTTGTGTTTGTATTCAGATGCAAAAAGAAGTGGTGGAATAATATCCCCAATCCAGCAAAAAGCAAGCTTGCCCAGAGCAGTCTACTACAGGTGAGTTAGGAATAACCAGACGATCAGTTTTATTACAGTGGTACTATAGCCTTTTAGATGTATTAATATATAAATTTGAAAAGATCAACTTTGTACAAATAATCTAATAATTGTGTGATCATTTATGGTTAAGTCGGCCATATGGGGATTGAAATTCGGCCAGTTCAGCATTGGTTGAATGAAATAAAACTGTATCATCTATGGGTTGCTTTAGTAAATTCATATGTGCACAGAGGAAGCCATATTTACTATTTTAGATATAAAATATGCAGGCTACCTGGTCGATCCTTGCTGAACCACTGGTCTCCCAGTAAGGGTCTAAAACAGCAAAAGCTCTGTAGACTACTGTAGAATGATGAAAAACATCCACAATGCTTCTGGTACTCAGAGACCATGTGATTTTTGCCTAGTCATCAGGTCCCATGATTGCGATCAGGAGCAAAGATTTTTTTATTCATAAGAAAAAAAAAGGTATTTCTTTCCAAATGAATAATGTGACATGATAATACTGACTATTTCACATTAAATTTAAAGTAAATGATAGGTCCTCTTTAAATAGTAGACTGTCATTCGCAAGTCAAAAGGAAGATTGTGAGACCTGGAGACCACATTTAGGCTCCATTTGTTCACATGAAAAGTTGCAGCCCATTGTTTTCAATGGCACTTGTTCGGATCTATGCAACTTAAAGTTGCAGCAACTTTGAAAAGGTTCCTGCACTACTTTGATGCGACTTGAAAATCGGGAAACTTTGGAGTCGCACAATTGTGAACTGAGCCTCAAGAACATTTTTTTTTAAATTCACTTTCACTATAAAAATGATAGAACCTTTAAAACTGCTGATTTGTATTTAAATGTTAAAACAAATGACTGTTTTCAAAAAGTGGCAAATGATTTAAACTATGCTAAGCACGGTAACACTGGGAGCATTCTGTACTATGTTCCTGCATAGATTACTGGGTAGCAGGGGCAGACTGACCATTTGGAAACTCAGGCACTGCCCGAGGGCCCGGGGTCAGTAGGGGGCCCCATGAGATGCCCCTGGTACCTTTTTCATAGGCTTTTTTGAGTTTAGGCAAGGACACAGGGGCCCCATGATCCCCTATTGCCCAGGGGCCCCATGAGTTGTCAGTCCGCCCCTGCTGGGTAGGTTCCAGAGATCTCATTACTGCTTATGTATTTTGCTCACTGCTTTTGCCAGAAATGTGCATAGGTTTGCAGGCACAATTTCAAGCCTCCTAGCACTGTCCATAGGTTGACTTCTTTAGTTTTCAGTAAGTTGCAGATTTTCTCTCTGTACATCTGTAATGATCTGTTAAAATTGTCAGCTATCTAGTGCTCTGGATGCAGTTCCCAGCTCTAAATATCCAAATATTCTACCTCTTTACGTCTGGAGGAAAAGAGTGAGGATGCAAATTCCCCCAGAAACCCCCGAAATCACCGCAGGCAGACATTGGGATCACCTGGGGGCCAGCAAAGGGAGCAAAAGAAATCAGAAAAATGAATTGTATATTTTATAATATCTGAAAGCAGTTCCAAAAAATCCACCTACCTGAAAGGTATGGGGGGAGAGAAAAAAGAGACAGAAGAGGGACTTCAGAACATCCAGATGGCAAAGAATGCATTCCGCAATTGCATGGATCTTCCTGACTCTGTTATCCCCCACATTAGGGTCTGTAAACAATTATAATGCAATAAAAAAATAAACAACCTGAAAGTATTCATAAATCCAATAAATTAACGCTATATTTATAATATTAGTTCCCCCAATTAATGTATTCAATACTAGAGAGCCATTGGGGCGTCCATGTAAGGGTAAAAGTATTAAACAAAATCCCCAAAAGGTTCAGCAGGGTGGATGACAGGGGGTCAGCAAGGCAGAGAATTAGGTCAGCAGGACATAGGACCGAGGTCAGCAGGGAGGAAAATGAGGTCAGCAGCGCAGTGTGCAGGGATCAGGGGTCTTCAGGAAAGAGGATGGGGTCTACAGGGCAGGTGTCAGTGATGGAGCAGGGGATAGGGGTCAGTGGGGCATAGAACAGGGGCCTGTGGGACATGGGACACAGGATGGGGTCAATGGGCAGAGGACCAGGTCAACAGAGCAGAGAATGGGGTCAGCAGGGCAAAAGATGGGGTCAGCAGGGCACAGGACAGGGGAAAGTAGGGTAAAGCATGGGGTCAGTGGGGCAGGGGATGGGGTCAGCAGGGCAGAGGATGAGGTCAGCAGGGCAGAGGATGGGGTCAGCGGGGCATACGACGGGGTCTGCGGGCCATAGGACATGGTTAGCGAACATTGGACATGGTCAGCGGGACATATGATGGGGTCAGCAGGTCAGAGGACGGGGTCAGTAGGGTATAAGACGGGTCAGTAGGGCAGAGCATGGGGTCAGTAGGGCAGAGGATGGGGTCAGTAGGGTATAAGACGGGTCAGTAGGGCAGAGCATGAGGTCAGTAGGGCAGAGCATGGGGTCAGTGGGCAGGGGATGGGGTCAGTGGGACATAGGATGGGGTCAACGGGGCACAGGACATGGTCAGCGAGCATTGGACATGGTCAGCATAACATAAGATGGGGTCAGCAGGGCAGAGGACGAGATCAGCAGGGTAAAGAACAGGGGTGAGTATGGCAGAGCATGGGGTCAGCGGGCAGGGGATGGGGTCAGTTGGGGATAGAACATGGTCAGCAGGACATAGGATGGGGTCAGCAGGGCAGAGGACGGGGTTAGCAAGGTATAGGACAGGGGTTAGTAGGGAAGAACATGGGGTCAGTGGGGAAGGGGATGGGGCCAGCAGGGCACATTATTGGGTCAGTGGGGCAAAGGATGGGATCAGCAGGGTATATGACAGGGGTCAGTAGGGCAGAGCATGTGGTCAGTGGGGCAAAGGATGGGGTCAGTAGGGCATAGGACAGGGTCAGCAGAGCAGAGAATGAGGTGAATAGGGTATAGGATAGGGGGTCAGTAGTGCAAAGGATGGGGTCACTCAGCAGAGCTGCTCCTTCCCATAGCTGAGGTTGGATTTTTGTACAAACACAGCCTCAATCTGTACAGTGTGTAGCTGGCTGTTTCAGCTGTGAGGAAGGAGCTGAGGATATGAGGATTTCACAGGTCAGAACTGCAACAGCCAAATACACACAGTGCAGATCGAAGTTTTATCTGTACAAGAATCCAGGCTGTGGAGGAGGAGCAGCTCTGCTGCATGTCCTGTGTGAGGCTAAGTACAGTAGGAGAATGGGGGGAGGAACTTACCGATCCTGGCACAGCATCCATGGGGAGGTTAGGGGGCACGCACGACCCCCTAGATCCAGCTTTCCTCAACACCGCTTAAGTGTCAGCTGCGAGCAAGCCAAATGAGGTAGGCGAGAATGGAGACAGGTGGCAAATGAAGTGAAGGACCAGCCGTGCTCCCTCCTATGTTGCCAGCTGCAACTGTCAGATGCCTTTGCTGATGTGTGGGAGGTGGGTGAGCCAAGTTTCTCTCACCTGCGTGCCTTCCCCTGCAGGAGATTGAAACTCTAGTGACAAGGAGGAAGTACGGGAGCATGGGCCCCCCCTGGAGTGTGGGAGAGTTCACCATTGCCCTGTGACCCCTAAAGCTACACCAATGCATTTATTCCCCTGCCAGCTGTTGTATTTAGCAGCTGGTTCTCCAGTGGTTGCATCCGATTATATGCAAGCACTGTTCAGTCGACAGTTTTCGGACTGGCTTCTTTGGCAAAAGTCAATTTAAAAAATCAACTTTTGTTGAGTGAATTTTGTCTATACAGCAAGAAACATCTGAAATTCAAGCAGTGTATGGACATCTTTAGCAGTCTGTTTAGGAAAGTGTAAAAAATCTGGAATGAAGTTTGGTCAAATCTTTAAAATGTATATAACTGACTCAAGGAGGTATTTTTTACCTAAAGTACACTTTACTTTAAAACAGAAAATGAGTTTAGTGTTTTTTTCTTGTCCTCCATTCTAACATAGGTCATTTAGAAAGTTTGGAAACTTCTATTATTCATTTTATTGTCCCGCACTAATAGAAAAAGCTATTCCTGGCAATGTGCTTTATACACTATGGGCCTGATTTATAAAGCAGCAATATAGCCTTATCTTGGTCATTATTATTATACAGTATTTATATAGCGCCAACAGTTCGCTCAGCGCTGTACATTACAATGGGAGACAATACATGAGACAGTACAATAACAATACAATGCGATACACGAGGGGTTCGAGGGCCCTGCTCCTTGGAGCTTACAATCTAGGAGGGAGGGGATAGTGGTACGGGAGGAATAGCTGTGGGGGATGGAGTGGTAGGAAGAGTGGAGGAGATCGGCAATTAGCAGAGGGCGCGGTAGGCTTCCCTGAAGAGGTGGGTTTTCAGGGTGAGCCTAAAGGAGAGGAGAGTAGGTGATAGTCTGATGGATTGGGGTAGGGAGTTCCATAGGATGGGTGATGCCCTGGAGAAGTCCTGGAGGCGGGCATGGGAGGAGGAGACCAGGGAACTAGAGAGAAGGATGTCTTGTAAGGAGCAGAGAGTGCGTTTTGGGTGGTATTTGGATATTAGGTCAGTGATGTAGTTTGGGGCAGAGGTATGGACAGCTTTGTACGTCAGTGTTAGCATTTTGAATTTGATCCGTTGGGTAATCAGAAGCCAGTGGAGGGATTGGCAGAGGGGGGTGGCGGAAACGGAGCGGTTGGTAAGGTGGATGAGTCTGGCCGCCGTATTCAGGATCGACTGAAGCGGGGATAGCCTGTGCTGAGGCAGGCAAGCGAGGAGGGAGTTGCAGTAATCGAGTTGTGATATGATGAGGGAGTGGATGAGTTGCTTAGTAGTTTCTGGGGTTAGGAATGGGAGTATTTTGGTGATGTTGCGGAGGTGGAGCCTGAATGAGTTTGTTAGCGATTGGACTTGGGGCTGGAAGGACAGATTGGAGTCTAGAATGGCACCAAGTACTCTGGCTTGCGGCGTGGGACTGATGGTGGCATTGTTGCTCGTGATGGAGAAGTCGGGGGGGGGGCGCAGGCTAGGGGGAAAACTAGGAGCTTGGTTTTGGAGAGGTTCAGTTTAAGGAAGTGGAGCGACATCCAATCTAATATGTCGTTCAGTAGGCTAGTGATTCGGGCGGAGACTGAAGGGGTGAGGTGAGGGGTCGAGAGATAGATTTGCGTGTCGTCAGCATAGAGGTGGTAGTTGAAGTCATGTTGCTGCTTTTAAAGAGACTCTGCCTCTGGACCATTCATTTTAACATCAGTTTTCCTACAAAATAATATGTGTCTTAAACATATTATAGGCATGTCATTTATGATTGTAGATGCGCAAGCCTCCCTAGTGTACCATAAAAATCCAAACGCCTGTCCTGGTTGTGATGTCAGCAGACTTAGAGCTGCCACTCAAGTTACACTCTATAGCATTGCCCTTCTTTCCTCCCTTGGCAGCTACTGAAAAGTTTATGCATGGAGGCAATAGGCAGAGAAGATAGACAGTATACAAAGAAAACAAACAGAGGGCACACCGGCCTAGTGCATTATCGTAAACAAAATGTATTGAAATGATAAAAAATAGGTATCGTACTCACAATTTACATTGATGTCAAAGGCACATAACAAACAACAGCACTGTCCAATTCACACTACATGTAAATCCGCAATAGGAACCCTGGGCTTCCAACAGCCTAACGCATTTCGAGGGCTTAGCCTCTTCCTCAGAGCCAATGCCAGGTGTTGGCTCTGAGGAAGAGGCTAAGCCTTCGAAACATGTTAGCCTGTTGAAAGTCCAGGGTTCCCATTGTGGATTTACATGTAGTGTGATTGGACAGTGCTGTTCTTTGTGATGTGCCTTTGACATTTATGTCAGTTGTGAGTATGATACCTTTTTTTTTATCATTTCAATAAAGGTTTTTTACGATAATGCACTGGGCCGGTGTGTCCTCTTTTTGTTTTCTTTGTATCCAGTGCATTTGGACTACCCTGGTCCATTGAAGGCAGCAAAGAGTGCATATTACAGGACATTCGAGATGTAGCATAGTCGTGAGTCCATCCCCAAGAACAGGAGTATTTGAGCGTGCTGTAACTCAGACAGTAGTTGGACACTCCCAGAAAAGGAGATGGTTGTGACGTGCAGGGGGGGGGGGGAGAAAGGCAGGTGCAGTCTGAATTCTCCACTGCAGGTGGCCCTGGGCTGTAACGGCAATGCAGAGGGGAGAGGAAGTGGAGGTAAACTGATTTTCTCTATGACTTCCTCAGTCACACGGGACAGTGATCTGGTTGGATGCTGGTGGCCATCTTAGGTCAAGCAGAGTCTATTTGAAGACTTTGACCCTGGGTTTTGGCAGGTTTCTTGTGAGTGGCTAGTGTAGGGACAGGTTCCCCATCTGTCAGGGACAGCACTATCAATGGGTAAAGCTTCTGGTGGAGTAGGGGGAGAGCAGGGACTACCTTCTTAGAAAGCTTGTCCTTTGAGTTGGACCGACCAGGCCACACTTGTGCCAGACATTAACGGCAGTATTTAGTCTACATACCACTGTCTCTATACTGCACTGTTGTGAGTGTTCCCAGTTGGGTGAGCCTCCCTACCAGGCCTTGCAGTACTGTTGAATAATTTATACAATATATCATCTTTGGCTAATCGAGACTCTGTGTGGTTACTGCCCGCCCCACCACGATGCACCTTCCCAGCAGGCTTGTGCTAGAAAATGGACCCTTCCTGAATAAATCAAATATTCTAGTACGTTCGAAAGGCAGAATGCAAATGAATAAACAAATACTTGTCTCTGTAGTGCTATACAGAGAACATTTCATAGAGCACTACAGGTTCCACAAAAAAACAACAAAACAAAAAAGTGTATGAGTATTTGAATTTGCTTTGACCCTTTATTTTTCATGGCAAAATAATGTGTTTTATTTCCTGTTTAGAAACAATCTTTCAATCCAGATGAAAAATCTGCAAAAAAAGTATCTTGGTAAGTCCAAGCTTCCTATTATACAATGCCTTTAAAGCCTATCTCCACCTGTTGCAAAAATAATACATGCACTCATATTTACTGAACAAAATGTGCATTTTTTTGTATTTTGCATATGAGCCTGTAATGCATTGCAAAAATCTGTGGATCGTGGTGCAATGTACAGGTTCCTATAGACTCTTCCTCGAGCTCTATGTTAATAACAAAGTACGAACTTGTAACTTTTAATATTAGTTCGGTGATCATTGCACTTCTGTACTATTCAGATTTACAAGTCTGTCTGCAGCAGTAGCAGATGGGACTTGTGACTTATTCATATGCAGATGACTGACATGAGGGACATGGCTGTGTGAGCTGAGTAAAACTAAAGGTGACAGCTGTCACGGGGGAGAAGAACCTCCCTTGCTGTCAGGGGGGGTCAGTTTGGGGGTAGTGGAGGGTATGTTTGTAACCATGTTACATGTTAAACTCTAAAAATTTGAATAACTTTAAATTTTGATTTAATTTTTTTTATAGATTAACACACCTCTTTCTCTTCTCAGTGCAAGTTTTATTAGCAGAATCGTCAAAGCCCACAAGTCCAGATGTGACATGCTCACCCAGCAGCAAAATGCCGAAGGCTATGTCAATATCTGTGGAGGTCAGTACTATAAAAAAGTTTTTTTTGAACCTGAGGATGAAGATATTGAGAGATGTGAAATGTTCCTCATAAAGAAAAATGAAAACCCAGCTCAAAAAGACAAAATGGAACTTAAGGTCGAAGATCACCTGTTGGAACTTGGAGACCTGTCTATTGCTAGGATGTTTTTTGATATACTTTGTGATTCATCAGGCATAAACGTAGACACATTTGAATCCTTTAACACAGGGAACTCACTTGGTTGTTCAGGCTGGATGGACAGTTTTGGCAAAAAGGAAATACATAGGTGCAATTCAGATATCTCAGCATATCAGGAATCAGGATATAACAGTTATGGCTTACATGATTCTCCAATTGATTTTTTAGACATAGATAGGCTCAATACCTCATACTTTTGCCAACTGTCTGACAATGAAGGAGACTGTATTCCTAAATCTCCACCAAGTAGTGTCAAGGATAACTGTTTATATCAGAAAGAAGAAGAGCATTCAGAAAGTCCTGGCTATAACAACTTTGCCAATATTCTGTATGCAGGAAAGGATTTCATTATTGATACATCCAAAACCTCTTGTCTGGATAATTTATCAAACATAATGCTTTCCAAAATAAACAGCCACAAAGGCCTTCTTACTAGAAAAGGTAATCTCTATTATAATACAAAATATTTTTTTTCACACGAGGACCGATTTCAATCAATCATAAAACCAAAGCCTGAAGAGGTTTCTGAACTTACATTACAATTCTATAAAATCAACTGTAACCCAACATCTATCTGTCATGTATCCGAATATCAAAGCTTTGATCAAGCTGTTCAAGAAAATGATCCAGAGTTTGGCAGCCACATGTCTGGATATAAAGGTTTTGATCAAGCAGTTCTTGAAGGTGAACCAGATTCTGGGTGTCAGGTGTCCGGATACCAAAGCTTTGATCAAGCAGTTCAACAAGGCGATATGACTTCAGTTTTTCAGGTTACTGGATATCAGAGTTTTGACCAAGCAGTTCAGCAAAATGAAACCCCAGGATCAACAAATTGCTCTGTGGTTGAGTCAGAATACAAACCTTTAGAAGATCTTATTTTCCAAAACAGTGACTATTCGGTTAAAGATGTGTCTGAAAATGATAGACAATATAACTTGGGAGATAGTCACTGCCAAAATAATATAGAATATCAACAAACAAAGAAGTTAATTAATGGTACAGATAACAATAACAACAAGGCCATTCACAACAGCCAAAAACATGAACTTTCCTTTGCCTCAACCCAATTATGGTTGGAGAACTTTCTAAATTCAACAACGGAAAAATACCATCCATCTAAAGATTTTTCAGATAAATCTTTTGAGGCTTTAAAGCTAGAAATGGACACTTATCTTGACAATGACCTGGCAATAACACATGAAAATGTTCCTTTGGCATTGACTTTTGACATATGTGAGCATTTGAAGAACTTGAAAATCATGCATGGGCATTGGGTGCCTCGCAACAGCTTAATATTTCCCTGCCATCTTGATGATGTTGAGTTAGTTCAAGAAAAGCTCACAAGTAACAAAAAGCTCACTAGCCAAAAATGCCCTTCAACAAAGTTTGACACTTTTGAGAATTTGTCATATTTCTTTCCTTTCTGTGAGGCCTTGGGTCCAAACCAGCAAACTAGACACTTATTAGTACAGCAAATCAATGTAGATAAAGATGGCAACTCATACATGAAGTTAGCATTACCGTAACACAATGTCAAAGATATTTGGGGATTTCCACTTTTTAGATTAAGAGGACAACCAACTGAAACAAAATGCAGTTATCATTCCATCTAAAATCCTAATCCACCCGGTCAGTTTCTACAGCCTTGGTTTAAGAAAGATAAGGTTTCATCAAGATCAGTGTTTCTGGGTATATCTGTTTTGGCAGCCTTTTTTCATGATATCATAAATATTGGGGCACTAAATGAAAAGAGCATGCTCATTTGGCAAAGTGGATGTTGATTTTGCAAAGTGAACGTTCACAATACTTAGTGAATAAGGTCAAGCAGTGTTCGTTTCGATCGTCCAATTGTATGCAAGCAAAAATCCTGTGTTTTTTTATTTTTCTTTGCACATGAATGGGTTTTCAAGTTACGGTAATGTTTTTTTCTTATTTTTTTTAAATTAAGTGAACATACACTTTGCAGAGGGAGCAGTCACTTTGCTAAGTGAACAGCATTTATATTTTTAGTAGATCAACCCTATTTGTTTCATTAGCATGGACGCATTCAGTCCTTTCATAATGTACATGGTAGCAGGGAAATAAAGGGAGAGAGGTTAGAACTGGTGGTCAACTTGTAAGAAGTGATAACCTCCTTTGATAGCTTTTTATTAGTATATTAAAGAATGTTTATTTTCTATTGATTTTTCTTGAAAACAGCCCTATGAATGTATTGTTAAGTGGGCAATGCACAGAATGGGCTTTTCCTAATATAAGCATTGAATGAATCAAGATGTGAAGTTAAATTCAGCCTATGTAGTCTCATACATGGCTGAGGATATAGGTAGAATGTAGAAATGTAACATTCACCTTACCTTGAACATCTGCTGTTCTACTACTTTACACCGACCTTCGGATCCAAAGTACAATAACCCCTAGTAACCAACTAGTGCTCTGGTTTCTGCAGTCAGATGATAAAAAATTAAATCTTAATTAGTTGCTTAAGTTACTTCATATGCACAAAAAGATTGCATACTGCCCTGCCTAATTTATGTCTACTACACAATTGTTTTTTTAACTTTCAAGCCAGCTTTAAGATCTCACTCCCATGCAGGGGCGGACTGACAACTCATGGGGCCCCCAGGCAATAGGGGATCATGGGGCCCCTGTGTCCATGCCCAAACTCAAAAAAGCCTATGAAAAAGACACCAGGGGTATCTCATAAGGCCCCCTGCTGACCCCGGGCCCTCGGGCAGTGCCCGAGTTTCCAAATGGTCAGTCCGCCCCTGCACCCACTCCTTGTCCTGGCCCTGTCTGGGTCTATACAGATAGATCTGAATTGTTGGCAGGATCTCTACTCTTCTAGTGATCAGTTCTAGGGTCAACTGCCACTTGCAGTCACTTAACTCCCAAATTTGGTCCACCTTGTGTGCCTATGGCTTCTAAATTTGTAGTGTATGCAGAGTACCTGTTCTCTGCTATCAAAATGTAATTGTGGGATGTTGGTACCATAACAGACATGTTTGGGGCGATATGTCCATATATACTAATGAAGTATTTTTTTTTAGTGTGATACCAATGTTGGCCAGACAACTGGAGCAGGAAGCCATCCTACATACATGTGTACCTTCTAAATACAGCTCATCATGGGGAAGCATTAATGAAACTCCAGTATGTTTTCACATCTTTTCAATTCATAGTTCTCTTATTTCTAGCTAAGAGCTCATTTAATTATCATATACATATTTTATTTTTTTTAGCATTAAAAGGCTGCAAAAATATAATCATGTAACGTTCCTGAAAGAGCCTGCAGGTGCATATTTTGGACAACAATAGGTCAAGAAGTCTTTTTTGCAGACGTTAAAAGGTCATTTCAAGCTCTCTTAGTAACTATATTATTTGTCCTTTCAAATGTATTTGTTAATATTCAAAACCCACAAAGGGAAATCAGTTGTAAATGCAATGCTAACTGCCACGTGGGAACTTTAGATGCAGCTGTAGTGTCGTCTGCACATATTTATATTTCATAGGGACCCAGAATTACTACGTGCCCACATTTGTTCCATTGCAAAAAGAAAAATGTGAACATTTCTGTTTGGGCGCAAATGATTCTTTGACAGAGGCGGAACAAGATGACTGTTACTTCACAAAGTATAGCTGGCCATACACTAGTAGATTTTCGAACAAACTTTTGTACATTCATATAAAAATTTGTACAAAGATTCTCTGTACATTCGGCTTGACAAATGTCCTTCAAAAGTATTTCATTTGCTTGTAACATGATTATGGAACAAATGGACTTTACTGAACAAAAACCACTTATACTTTTAGAAATTAACCCATTGGTGCCGGCGCCTCCTGGACCTTCTACGGGTTTCAGAAGCCGGGTGGCAGGGTGGGGTTTAGGGTCATGTGACCACCATGACATGCCGTCACGGAGGTCACATGATTGGGAAAGGTCCCGATCGAAAGAGGAGATCGGGACCTTTCCGTGAGTACCGGACATGTGTACTGGGAGCGTGCAGGGCGCATATGTTTTTCTTAATTGCACACAAATGTGCGGCCACTTGGCGTCAAGGCCCAGATGCCGGGAGGCCGCACATTTGCGTGTGGCTGGCGCCAAGAGGTTAATTTGTTTGAAAAACATTTTCCATCCCGCACTTTAAAAATTTCTGGTCACTGTGGTTGAAAACAAACATCAATTTGATCCCACTAATGATTAACAAGTTGAAGGAACGTTCTTAGATCCTTCCACAAAAAATGAGAAGGGGGCGTCCTTGTTAACCTCCTTGTAAAAATGCTAACTGGAATTTCTCCTCTTAACGCATGCTTCATGAATTATTTTTAAGACTGCGAACACTGTTTTTGACTCATGCACTTTTTTACATCAGCATTCGCTATGTGGCCATAGATCTCTATTAGTTGCCTTTTGTTGCTTTAAAGACTCACATAGCAAAATGCTAAATTCTTGTATAGATGACTGACACTACTAATTGGTGATCAATATAACAAAACTCATCTTTGCAGTTGGATCTGTAGCTATGGTTTGGTTCAAATCCTTTGTGTGGTGTTTGTGTTATTTTTCCCACTCTAATGTTATCAGTCTATTCTCTTCCCTAAAGCTGGCTATGCAATATCATTATATCAACCAGGAAGCTGAACGAAAAAAATGACCAGATTTCCCAAAGCACACCTTCCCCTGTGCTATTGTGTTCTGACAGTAGGGAGCCATCCCCGCCATCAGAACACACTAATCAGTGTTGCTGGCTATAGCCAGTAGTTGTTTTTGTAGAACAGATGAAAACTGCAATGAAAAGCTTTGGCAAAGCTAGTGTGAAGAACATCTTATGCATATTGTACTAGTTATTTAGTGTCAATTGTAATGCAAAAGCACTGTACAACATTGTACTTCAATAAAAATTATATTAAAGCCATTTGCAACAGCAAATTATTTTTCAGGAAACCTTCTTACTAAAGACTGATGCTAAGTATATTTTGTTTTTTTAGCATTTAAAATGTTTCTTTGGAAAAGCCTGAAAAAAATAATGTACATGCTGTATATGCCAAGTATTGGTAAAAAATTTAACACAGGTTCTCTGGGATTGTAAAATCATGGGTTCAGCATATTTTGTATCTTGTTTGGGTCAGTTTCTGTTGCATAATACTGTAGTTGCTTTCTCATTCAAAGCAATGGATATTAACTTGATATCTGGTTGTATTTTATGTTTTTAAAATAAAACTTAATTAAAACAAGAGACTATATGAATAATCTGGTACAGCCTTTCTTAACCATTTTACCCAATGAAATAATGTTCAGCTGGCATCTATAGTTCATGGCACAAAAGTGTTATCAGTATACTGTAGATATAGGAATAAATCAAAGAATACAGAATTTGGCGTATCTAGAGAATCTGATTCCCAGAGCGTATTGTTAATGATCATCATGAACTGAAACAGTGGAAAAAATCCCGTTTACAGTTTAGGAGATGAATCTAGGAACTATATAAGGAACCCCTAGCACCCTTTGGAGCAGGGGCGGACTGACAACTCATGGGGCCCCAGGGCAATAGGGGATCATGGGGCCCCTGTGTCCTTGCCCAAACTCAAAAAAGCCTATGGAAAAAGGTACGAGGGGCATCTCATGGGGCCCCCTGCTGACCCCGGGCCCTCGGGCAGTGCCGAGTTTCCAAATGGTCAGTCCGCCCCTGCTTTGGAGAAACCCTAGGGTTCCACAAAACCCTGGACAGAAAGGTTGGTTTAGTGAGTGGCCCAGTAGTCAAATACTTTAATAATTTGTATCTGTTTCCTGTATTGCCCTCCATGAAGACAACATCTCATGATAGGGAAATTATTTATTGTGGTCCCACTGATGGCAATCAGACATATTTAAATGCATGAACCATATATTTTATGGCAAGCAGATACAAAAGTTGTGAACAAAATAATTTTAGAAGGGAGAATGAAAGAAATTAAGGCTGATATCACAGCAGCAATCCTCTGGTAGGCAACAACTCACCCGAAACATTATCACTACCCATATGGAAGAAAAATATATTTGAAATATATTTTAAAAATATTCTTCCCAAATATATTGCCATGTCTTTGAAATGTAACAATTATGGCCATATTCAACATTCAATATATTTCAAACTACATGTTGAAATGCATTTTTATTACAAAATGTATGAAAAATATTTTTAAAAATACGTTTCAAATATACTGTATGTCTTTACAAGTACAAATCTACATTTTTGGAATGCATTTACAAATATATTTAAAAGTATATGTTAAAGTGACTTTTTTATGTTAAAAAAATCTGAAGAATATATTAAAAAAAAAAATAAATATATATATATATATATATTTTTTTTTTTTTAATATATTTTTTTCAATATATTCTGCAGATTTTTTTAACATATAAAAAAGTCATTTTAACATATATTTTTACATATATCTGTAAATGCATTCCAAAAATGTAGATCTGTATTTTTAAAGACATACAGTATATTTGAAATCTATTGTTTAAATTTTTTTCATATATTTTGTAATAAAAACGCATTTCAACATGCAGTATATATATGTGTGTGTATGTATATATATATATATATATATATATATATATATATTTATTTATTGAAATATATTGAATATGGCCAAAATTGTAGCATTTCAAATATATGGCAATATTTTTGGGAAGAATATTTTTAAAATGTATTTCAAACATATTTTTCTTCCATGTGGGTATGCAGAACAGAGTATATACTAACCAGGTTCCACGGGTTGCTCCAATGCTGCTCAGAGCAGAAACCATATTCTGCAGGGTTTTTCTCTGTAATAGAGCATTGGATTGGTCATTCAGCGATAGAGCAATGTGTGGAACCAGGGGAGTATTTACTTTGCTCTGCAGAGATATAAATGCATCCTGTCCTGGTAAGTTGTTACCAGCAACAAGATTGCTAGTATGAGATGTTCCTAAGCTATGAACGAGATAGGAAGTAGAAAAAAGTATATACTTAAAGGGAACCAGTAGTTTATTCAGGGCAAATTACAAGATTTGCTTGATAGCCTTCATGCTTAGGTATTGATGCTTACCTTAGCTGACCTCCCCCTCCTTGGGAAAAAGACCTGCATTTGATCCCGATCACAGCTTACAAAGCACTTATGATCCATCCCCACATAACAATACTGAAATAAATGATTTCTCAGGCAATTAATGCTGCATTGTAGAAGAAAGGAGAAAGAGTCACATGTTCAGGTAGTTCACATAGTTCTAGTGAGCAATTGAGGCAGTGGTGTGGTGTCGGGAATATGGAGGTAGAAGTGATACAAGAGAACACATGCTTGACAAAGTAACATTTTTAGGGTATCCTACACACTTGTTCCAATGATCTAGCTTCCAAACATCAGGTACATCCAAATGTTAAAGTTTATGGAATGATCAATATTATTACCTCCAATACACAATATGGGACTTGCCTCGTCCCCCATGATATCAGTAACTCAATCCATCATATTAAAATATATATATATGTTTCTTCACAGTAAGAGCTGTGAAAATGTGGAATAGATTCCCTCAAGAGTTGGTTCTGGCCAGCTCAGTGGATTGCTTTAAAAAAGTCCTGGATTCTTTCTTGGATACACAGAATATAACTGGATATAATATTTATAGGTAAAGTTGATCCAGGGAATATCTGGTTGCCTCTTGGAGGATCAGAGGATCAGGAAGGAATTTTTTTTCCCTGCAGGAGCAAATTGGATCATGCTTTGCTGGGTTTTTTGCTTTCCTCTGGATCAACTGTGGGTATAGGATTATAACTTTTTTTTTTTTATGGTTGAACTGGGTAGACTTTTGTCTTTTTTCAGCCAAACATACTATGTAACTATATTTTTTTTTTTAATAAATAAGGCTTAAAATTCATACAAAAGCATAACAAAAGCCAATGCAAGTTCTAACACAAGCAATGAATAACAACGTCTTCTGCCAGCAGTGTCCAACATAATTACAGTGATAAATCACTATACACTTGATGCAGTGTGTTCGATCTCCATGGATGGAGACTACATTTCTTTACCGTGGGTTCACTTACTCAACAAGATGAAGATGGGGAGGAAGAACACAAAGATTAAAAGGGCACAGGACTACAGGCTGCTTGGATGAGTTGTTAAATCTCTTTTTTGGGAAAATTAATTAATTTAAAAAAATGTAATATATATATATATATATATATATATATATATACTGCTGTACATAGGATTAATGTGTGGCATCGTGTGTACAAAATCTAGCTGCCTAAAACAGGAGGAAGTCCCTGGTGTTGCAAACTGACATGAAATTTGTTTCTCGAAGAGTTCTACATCCTGTAATGACCTTTGATGTCTGAAAAGGAGAACAGAAACCTAAGTTGAAAGAAGAGAAAAAAAGTTCTCACTATTTTCTATCAAAAAGCTTTATTTTATCATCATCTTAAATCATACGTCTGCACAAGCCAAGAGGAGAGGAATGGGGAAGACCACATAATATCGGCATGTAACATCATAAATAGCCCTGGACACAGCTGGAAGCAGATACACCCCTCCCTTCTGCTTTAAGCCAGTCACAGAAATGTTGCTAAGCTGGATAACGCTATAGCTGCCTGGGATGCGGACGCTGATAATAACGTTGGAAAGAATTCAGGGCATGTTTTTTTTTATTTTTTTTAATTATTTTAAGAAGAAGAACAATAATAGCTGGATTGACCATGCAGGGGCCAATGTAATTGCACAAGATAGGTGAAAGATAACAGGCAGTTGAGCCCAAAGCACATGCTTGCTAATAGTAGGCTTGGATTCAGTTAGGCCCAAGAAGGCTAGGTAACCACACCTGAGTATTGAACAAAAACAAGGAATTTGAAGCACCTTCTAAAGCTGGCCATACACGGTTAGTATTTTTTCATTGAGCCAATGAGCTGACAGAAAAAAAAACAGATTCCTCCATCCAGGGTTGCTGACAGAAGCCATGGGGCCCCATACAGCAAACCAGACAGGGCCCCACCCCGCCCCCAAAAAAAAACAATTTACTATGCTTCAGTTACGAACGAACACAGCGAGTGATCAGTACCAATCACTCATTGTGTTCATTCAAGAAAGGAGGCGGCAATTATTGGAACCAATCCCCTGTATGGCTCTCTCTGCAGCAGCTGAAATCCAGCGGGAGGAAGAGGAGAAGAAGCCGGCTTTCAGCTGCTGCAGACAGAGCCATACAAGGGATTGGTTCCAGTAACTGTCCCCCACACTGTGCTGATCACCTTCCCTGCCCATTTCCGATTCACATAGCTGCCTGGGCCCCACTGCTGGCCTGAGCCCCATACAGGAGGGCTGGTAATACCCCCTTATCTACTGCCCTGCCTCCATCCACAAAAATGAAGTGAATGGAAGATTCCCCTTGCCAGGACATTAATTCTGACAGCTGTACCCGTTGCTGTCAAAGTACACTGATCAGCATCTGCAGCTGATCAGTGAAAACATTTTCAACTTGTCAGATCGACAAAAATCAGTCAAATAATTGACTTCTGTTGAGAAGGGTTTGCCACACACTGATTGGAATTTCTATAGTCTCTCCTGAACCAGTCAAATTTTGGCCAGCTTACAGCTTCGTCACTTTCTATTTGATATAAGGGGGACAGGGCATATCTCAAAGTAAAGAAAGCTGGCTTTTATTATTTAATAGCACCAATATATAAAATGCAGCAGTGGTATGAGTGTCAGAATTGTGACATGTTCCTTTTACCTTACTGTGGAAATCATATCCAGCACAGGTAATAGAAGATATAATCGTAACTGATTTCATTGGATTGTCCATTAATTCCAAAGAAAAGCCCATACTTCAGAGTATGGACCTTTCACTGAAATGATTTGAGATTGTGGCGAACATGCACAAGAGGAGCATAATCTAACAATGAAGATCTCCAAGACATCCCAAGCAGGCTGCACAGTGAAAATCTTGGTAAAATGCTGACAGGTATGCATGTCACTTGGCAAACGTGAGGAAGGTGGACTTGAACTTTTATTTCTGCCATAACAATACCAGGAAAATGTAAGCATGAGGGAAGGTAAATGTCAGGGATCGCTGCGGCGCCTCTCCCGGCGCACGCGCACTAGCGGCGGCTCACGCTGGGACACAAGCACCAGGTCCCAGCGGGCCGCAGCTGACAGGACGCCGCGCATGCGCAGTAGGAGCCGCGGGCGCGCCTCAGGCGGCCAATGACAACCCGGGGGCGCGTACTGGACGGCCAATGACAGTGCAGGGTGCAATATTTAAAGATGCCCTGCACTGTCACAGATTGCCGCAAGGTCTATCTGTGATCCTGAGTTCCTGTACCTGAATATTGACCCTGATTGCCCTGACTACGCTGCCTTCTCCTGTGCTTTGACCCGGATTGTCCTGACTACGCTGCCTTCTCCTGTGTTTGACCCGGATTGCCCTGACTACTCTGCCTTCTCCTCTCCTGATCCCCAGCTTGTTTGACCAATCTGCGGATTGACTTATCCTGCTGACCCTGCATGTGACCTCACTACTCTTCGGCTGCCGATTCTGTACCTCGCTTACCCCACGGGACCACTGCTCGTGACCCGTCCTGCTAGGTCCCGTCGTCCTCCTCACATCTGGCTCTCCCGGTACCTACATACATCCCCGGAGGTTCCCTCTGCCACTGGTGGACCTGCTCAGAGGTCGTGACCTGGCCCTGGTCTGTTACAAGTCCATCCCCACCATCAGGGGCCCTGGTGAAAGCACAGACCAGGACTTAGACTCCACGCTCTGGGTAGGTCTGTCAAGTGGGCAGCCGGAGGCACCACCTGGTGGATCATAACAGTATGTGTGCATGAAGGATCCATGTTGGATGTGAGCATCGAACTCACACGGACCTAAAAATTCACTTTTATTTTTTATATTAACATTAATTGCTGGGGAAAGCACCTGATTTAACCACTGTACACCCATGCTTCCTACAGAGAATTAACAGATATAAGTCTCTGCTGACTGCCTTAATGTCTCTTTTTGAATAACTTTTCCATCTGTTCAATGGAAATTTCAAAAAATAGAAAATGTTAGTGCCAATCAATGTGCTCCACAATGAACATGTTTCTTCTTTAACAGCTTAATCAGGGGTGATATAATGTAATGTTTTTTGCTGTAAAGGGTACAGCAAAAGTAAACCCACACAAATAATGGCCTCATCTCTAGTAGTATAGAATAATTCATAGTGAGGTATGAAGTGTACATTGAATATGGAATGGAGGTTGGGTCAGACAGTCAACTAAGGAGAACAGGCCTCCCGTGATTTACTGTGTACTGAGATAATGTCTGCGGTTCTCACTAATGCTGGTCTTCTGAACGGAGATATCCCCCAGTGGAACTTTTGACGTTAACGAAAGACCTCATCACACCCGCCTACAACAGGAACCTCAAAGGCAGCATGACAACTCCTAAGGAGCATGCTTTGACCCAGTGCTGTCTCTATTGCTTTGATGAGAAGTATTTTCATGTCGAAAAAATCCAGGAGGAAGGTGGGTGAGTTCCATTTTGTACAGGAGACCCAAGAGAACTGCTAAAAACTGTGTGAGAAGTGTTTAGGAGAGGGATACCACATGCCATACTTCTTTTATCTGCTGCACTTTCCATTACAGATGACAGGTACTAATCACTTACCAGAACAAAACATTACAAAGAATGTTTACTTATATGAGGCAGAAGGTTTCTTCCATACAACAATCTCTGACACTCTGTATTACATTCTTCAGGGCCCCTTTCTTTGGGCGGAGTGCAGAAAACAAGACTGCAGCTATGTTTGGGAAAACCGCTGAGCAGTTATTGGCAGTGTACATAGATACGGCACTGTAGGCCTATTGTAAAATGCAGTTTCCTGTAAAGAGCAGAGTTACTTTGCCCTGCACCCAGAAAGACTCAAAACCCCTGGAGGAGCACCATGTTCCCTCTGAAATGGGGAAACCCTGAATAGCATCTGCATAGTGTCTTCTCATTTGGTGTTCTTTTTTACATTTTGGAGAGGGTGGTTGGGTATTTTATTCCTATCCAGAGTTTAATTAGAGAGTTTTCCTATCATTTCCTGTCCAGCTGACAATGGTTTTATCAGATAGGAAGTGAAGGAAAATTTGCAACAGAGACATAGAGATAAAAAACACATTTTTGTATTCCTTGTGTAACCGATTGACATGTTATTACTTGTATGTAATGTAATGTATGTAATGTCCATTAAGACGGACATTACATGACGGTGGCCTGCCATTCAGGGTGACTCACATGGACAGAACAGCCCTCTGAAACTTGTATGCTGAACAGCAGGACTCAGCTGGTGAGAAAGGCGGTCAGTGACTACATTTCCCAAGAAAGGTAGCATGTGGTCAGGGGCATATAAATATTCAAAGAAGCTGTATGCAAAGAAACAAACAGAGGGTGCACGGGTAATGCCTAGTGCATTACCTTCTAAAAATTAGATTTATTGAATAAAAAGTAGTATACTCATTGTGAGCTGTGCTCTGAGGAAGAGGTTCTGCCTTGAAATGCGTCAGCCATTTGGAGGCCTACAGTCCCCCAACAGCCACCATCTAGGGAGACTGGACCATGCTGTCTTTTTTGTGTTGTGCCTTTGATTTTATTCTTTTGTGAGTATACTACTTTTTATTCAATCAATCTCATTTTTAGAAGGTAATGCACTAGGCCCGTGCGCCCTCTGTTTGTTTCTTTGCACACAGCTCCTTTGGATTTCCCTGGTCCGTTGAGGGCAGCAAGGCTTGCATTCCCAAAAAGTACACCATGTGGGGTTGCTGACATTGTAGAGCTCATCCTCTAGAAAAGGAGTTTCAGCATTCATTTGCTCATGCTTTTTTATAAAAATATTCAAGCCCAGGAGATTGGACGGGAGAGTGCGGGGAGAGACTGAAGAAGGTGGTGTTCTCATGGCTGAAGTGCTGAACTAAAAAGAAATAATCTTTCTTCATTAATATAGGTCGAAGTGTATTCTGCCATATTTCTTTGGTAAAAATAACCCATATCAGTGTTTATTATCTAGTCTGTAGGAAAGCTATAGAGTCTACAAACTATGGTATTTATATTTGAAAATCGTTCAATCCTGATGTGATGACAGCCATCTCATTTCTCGAATGCCGAAAATGCCAAGACAGTAGAAATACCCCCAAATGACCCCTTTTTGGAAAGTAGAAAGTGCAAGGTATTTAGTAAGAAGCATGGTGAGTTTTTTGAAGTTGCAATTTTTTGTCACAATTTTTTTGAAAAATGAAGAAACTAAAAAAAAAATCATCATATACCTGGTGTGGCAGTGATCAAGAACACTACCTGGTGACAGTATGTAAAAAAAATATATATATTTTTTAATTATTTTATTTTTTATTGCGTTTTTTTACAAATTTTTTTACACTGTGACCAAGGCAGTACAGTGTTACCATAGAAACACTGTACTACTCTGGGGAGGTGAGCAGGCTTTGTTTTTTTGGGGGTTTTTTTACACACGATTGCTTATAACAGTGATAAACAACCATTTGTTGTGAATGAATCCATTCATCAAGTGTGTATTATTGTGATTAGCTGTGGTTGGCCATAGCTAATCACATGGTAAAGATGGGCTATGATTGGCCCTTTCTGTACCATGTGATCACTGTGACCAATCACAGTGAGCAACACAATAGTATAGAATGAATGGCTATGAATGGAAGCCATTCATTGTGTGCAATTGCCATGTGATCTGCTGTGGTTGGTCACAGTGATCACATGGTATTGGCAGTCGCCCAGTACACTGATTTGTCATCTGCTTTGTCTGGTGGACACAGAGGGTGCAGATCACTCCGCAGCGTGATCCGTGGGGCGTGCGCAAGGCGTGATCTTTGGAGGACATCAAATGACTTCCACCCAGGATGGGAGAGATTCCACTCAGCCGTCAATTGACTATAGACTGGGTGGGAAGTGGTTAACCTCCCTGGCGGTATTCCCGAGTGTAGCTCGGGGTAACATTTCAGTACCAAAAGCGGTAACCCCGAGCTACACTCGGGAATACCATGCGGCACTGATCCGGCAAGTGTTCTTCACTTACCTTACCCTGCGCTCCCGCGATGTGTCCCCTGCAGCGTCCCTGGCCATCTCCTCCGGCCGATGCCGGCATCCGGCTTCTGTGTCCTGTCCCTGTGACGTCGGGACGTACGGGCGCCGCCGGCGGCGGGAAATTTAAAAATTTTAAAAAATGTCATTTTTTTTTTTTTTCATTTTACACAGTAAAACATTGCTGTTTCAACCTATTTCACATACATATTGTCCCTAGTGCTTTGTCCTGCGCCCTGCCTGCATTTTGTCTGTTCTTTCTGCCTGGAAACTGAGAAATGTCCATGGCGTCCAAAAAGTGTCCCTTTAGGTCAAAAGCGGTTTACATCAGCTAGAGAACAGCGATAGTAAATCAGAACCACTTGCAGAATTGAGTGATAATGATTCGTGGGGGAAATTCGTCATCAGAAACTGAAAACGATTTTGCGACTGAGCTCAGCAATGTGCGAACTTGGCGCTCTATTTCACATTTCAGTGTTTTTGGTTTGATTATATTATTGAATTAAATTTTTTATTATTTTTATATTATTTTTATGATTATTTATTAAATTATAATTTATGATTTTGTGTTTCAAATTTTATCATACCCGGGATGTTTACTAGACTCTTGTTCGGACAGATTTCAGTGAGTTTTTCCTAAAAATTACAGCCTACAATAAAAAAAATACATATTTCCATGCAAAAAAATGGTACCGCTTTCAGCACCAAAAATCTGAAATAATCATACCGCCAGGGAGGTTAAAGTATAACTAAAGGTAAAACATTTTTTTTTTGCTTTAAATAGAGTGAGAAGGTATTAGAACATCTGTGAGGTTTTCATTGCTGTATGTGCCCCCCTGTTGGGGAGATTCCTCTCTGTTTGTCCTGTTTACCGTTATCACTGGGATTGAAAGTGAAAGAAAAACCCAAATGGGTTGTCACCAGAATAGAAATAGAGGGGAAATCTTCCAATGGGCTCACTAGCTCTGGTGACCCTGACTTTTCACTGATTATGGAGGGATTTCCTCTAATTTCCTGTTTTAACTATGGGACAGGAAGTGAAGGGAAATTAACCTTATGGGACACAAAACTGACAATGCTTATAACCTTCACTTACCCTATCCCAATACCAAACCTGACCACTAGGGGTATTGTGATGTCCATCTCAATACCAAACCTGACCACTAGGGGTATTGTGATGTCCATCTCAATATCAAACCTGACCACTAGGGGCATAGTGAGGTCATATCTCAATACCAGACAACCAGTTTTTTATTGAACAATAAGGGACACGGCATGCTGGGGAGGATGAGAGGAGATGTCACTATACACAGGCAGAGGGCACTCCATCCTGACTGCACTCTCTGGTATCTAAGTAACCGGGACAGTCAGTGTGTGTGGGGGAGGGGAGCGACTCGCTCATCAGGATAAGATAAGAGCCAGCAGTAGGAATATATACTAAATCACAGATTACTCCGCCCTCTATATAGTGAAACTAACCAAGTATAGTTGCTGCATATAAATCTCCCAATTTATTGAAATATTCTGGGCTTGTTAGTAATTAAAGGGTTAGTTCACCTGCTTATGTAGATAAGGGGAGTCTGTAGATAAAAACAATCTGTGCAGCTTTGACTAAAGTTAAAGTGGTTCTAAAGGCTCAAAGTTTTTTACGTTCATCAATTTTATGGTATAAAAACCCTCTGTGCAGCATCCCCCCCAACCCCCCTAACACCCCTAAAACCCACCTAAGCCCCCCTCTCAATCCAGTGATGTGCAATGGAGTCTCGGCTATCCAGGGACTGGCTTATCCCAATCACGGCCAATGAGAAAAGGAGAACAGAGAGGAGGTGGGGCCGAGCCGTCGGCTGCTTGCTGTGGGGGCACCAAACAGGATGGAAGGGCTAGGAGCAATGGCGGGGGACCCAAAAAGAGGAGGATCCAGGCTGCTCTGTGCAAAACCATTACAGAGCAGGTAAGTATAAATATGTTTTTTTTTTTTTTTTTTTATTTAAGCTTTTATAATCACTTTAAATAATAATAAATAATGCCCTTGCTATAGATGTAGGCCATTTACATATCATCTGAAGCCTGACCTGAAAACTCCCTGCTAGGACGTTGCTAACCACTTAATGACCCTGTAATCTATTTTTCATGCATTTGTTTATTACTGTGTTTTTCTTGCAAAATCCTATGTGATCTCCTGAACTTCTCCTTTTCTCTCTCACTTCTGTTTGTTTGGAATGAGCAGTGCACATTACTACTAGTACTAAGTGTACTCTCTGGAGGTACAAAGGATGCACTCTGGATGATGTAAGGGAGCACTGTGGTAGTACTAAGTGTGCACTCTGGAGACACTAAGACATTCAGGAGGAGACATTGATGTAAAGGGACACTCAGGAGGATGTAAGGGTGCACACTGCAGGATGTAAGGTGGGACTCTGGAGACTGTAATGTAAGGTGGCACTCTGGGGACAGGGATATAAGGGAGGACTCTGATTTATAGGGGGAATGCTGAGGAATTTGATGTAAGGGTGATGTGAATGTGGAGCTCATCCTGACTGCTGCACTCTATATGTTGTTTGGTTTGTTACTTATACCTGTCTCCTGCTGCCTTCCTCCTGGGTAAATGCACCTTTCTCCTACCTCCACTCTTAACTCCAAAACGCATTGTCTCCTGCTATATTCAGAAGAAATGGTGTATATATATTTGTGTATGTTGACCAGTTCTCACCTCCAGCTGCACCCGTTTTATGATCGTGTCTGTTTCCTGAGAGAATCATCCCCCCACTACTCACTTGATCCTTATCAGCTTCTAATTGGGGTGGAGTTGAATGCTCATTTGAGCATCCCCCTATAAATTTAGATCAGCTCATGGGGGGAGATCTCTGATGGGGGTGCTGCTTCAGAGTGAGTGCGGCTTAGAAGGAGTGCATAGAAGAAGCAGTTAAACACAGCAGTTGAACTAAAGCAGGAGAACTTAAGCAGCAGGAAGACACAACAGCAAGAAGCTCTACTGCATGCTGGAAGACTGCAAGCAAACACCCTGGGAAACATCTTACATACCTGAGACCCACTCTGTGTACCTTTATATAATACGCCCCTCTTCTCCTTATCATATTACTATCCTCTGTTCCCAAATCTCATTTCTTTACCACTCTGCTCCACCCCACAACCTGTACATCTCACCCTCACTGCTATCATCTCTCTACTATTGCTCTCTTCACCTCCCCAAAATGCCTCTTCCACTCCTCCTTCTCATTTTCCTCTCCTCCATTCCCAAAATCCATTCACTATATCCCTCTGCCCCTCCCAAACAATTGTATATTGTGTCCTCACTGCTTCCTTCGCCCCTCTATGGCACCCACCACCTCCTCCTATCACTCCACTCTCCCACTGACCCCAACACCTCCACTAGTAGTTTCTCACGCTCCTGCACATCCTGCTCCCATGCCACCTTTCTCACCCTTCTCCTCCTCATAACCGCGGGGGACATCTCCCTGAATCCTGGCCCTCAACCACCTCCCTCACCCGCACAAAACCCTCCCGCCTCCACGTCCTACTGCAACCCCCACAACTTAGTATCTGTCCCCCTGCTCCCTAAAATCTCCCCCCCGTTTTCATGTGCACTCCTGAACGCCCGATCGGTGTGCAACAAGCTTACCGCCATCCACGACCTCTTTGTTTCCCGCTCCCTCAACCTCCTAGCGATCACGGAAACCTGGATCCAGCCCACTGACTCTACCTCCCCTGCTGCACTCTCCTACGGAGGTCTCACCTGGACCCACTCACCCAGGCCTAACGGTCGTAAAGGTGGTGGGGTTGGTCTGCTCCTGTCACCGAAGAGCACCTTCCGAGTCCTCCCAAACCCACCCTCCCTATCCTTCTCCTCCTTCGAGGCCCACTGCGTCCGACTATTCTCCCCAACCCCCCTGAAGATTGCTGTGATATACCAGCCTCCTGGATCCATACCCCGCTTCCTGGATGACTTCTCCTCCTGGCTACCCTTCTTCCTCTCCTCTGAGCTACCCACCATCATCCTTGGGGATTTCAACATCCCTGTCAACCTCGACAACCCAGACACAGCCCGTCTCCTCCACCTAACCTCCTCCTTTGCACTTGCACAGTGCATACAATCCACCACCCACTCCGACGGAAATATCCTCGACCTTGTCTTCTCCAACCGCTGCGCTCCCCACAACCTCACTAACACCCCCTTCCCTCTCTCTGACCACAACCTGATCACCTTCTCTATCTCCTCGTCCTCCAATGCCTACCCCTCCAAATGTCACACTACTACCAGCCGTAACCTTCGCAACCTTAACCCTGCCTCCCTCCACTCTGCAGCTGATCAACTCCACGACCGCATCCTCCCCCTGTCCTGCCCCGACTTGGCTTTGACCGCCTACAACAATGCGCTCTCAACAGCCCTTGACTCACTAGCGCCTTTAACCACATGCAACATCAGACCCCGACCGCTCCAGCCCTGGCAGACTGATAACACCAAAACCCTCAAACGACAAAGTCGTGCCCTGGAGCGACTATGGCGCAAAACCAAATCCCAACAAGCTTTCACCTGCTACAAATCTGCCTTCCACACCTACACCTCCTCCCTCCATGCTGCCAAACAGGCCTACTTCTTGACCCTCATCAAGGCCCTCTCCTCCAATCCTCGCCGACTCTTCTCTGCCTTCAACTCTCTACTCTCTCCACCCCCCCCTCCACCCAGCACATCACTCACTGCCCTTGAGATTGCCAATCACTTCAAAAACAAGATTGACACAATTCGCAAGGACATTGCCGCAACTCACACACCCTCTCAACCCGTCCCCTCTCACACAGCTACCCCCTTATCCCCCCTCCCCCTCGACATAACCCGCAGGGACTTCGTCGCTGCTCAAACTCTCTCCAACCCCCTTCACCCTCACTCAGCTACCCCCTCATCACCCCTCTCCCATGGCCCCACCACTGCTCTGACCTCCTCTTCCACCCCACCCTACATTCCTCATACCGAAGCTCCCCCCACACTCCGCACCTTTGACCTTACTACCATCGAGGAAGTTTCCAAGATCCTCTCTGATGCCCGCCTCACCACCTGCCCCCTCGACCCTATCCCCTCACAACTCCTACGACCTTCCTCCTCCTCCATCCTACGCTCCCTCACCCACATCTTCAATCTCTCCCTCTCCTCAGGCACTTTCCCCTCCCCTCTGAAACATGCACACATCACCCCCATACTTAAAAAGCCCTCCCTGGACCCCAATGACCCGAACAACCTCAGACCCATCTCCCTGCTCCCATTTACATCTAAACTCCTCGAGCGCCTAGTCTACACCCGCCTATGCTCTCACCTCAACGACAACAACCTCCTCGATCCCCTACAGTCCGGCTTCCGTCCCCTACACTCCACCGAAACCGCCTTACTCAAACTCTCCAACGACCTGCTAACCGCCAAAGCTAATGGCCACTATTCAGTGCTCCTACTTCTTGACCTTTCTGCGGCCTTCGACACAGTCGACCACCCCCTCCTCCTCAAAAAACTACACTCCCTCGGCCTCAGAGACTCTGCTCTCTCCTGGCTCTCATCCTACCTATCACAACGCTCCTTCAGCGTTACCTATAATGCTACCACCTCCCCCTCACTCCCCCTCTCTGTTGGGGTCCCTCAAGGCTCTGTCCTTGGGCCCCTTCTCTTCTCCATCTATACCTCCTCCCTTGGCCAACTCATACACTCTCACGGCTTCAACTACCACCTCTATGCCGACGACACACAAATCTATCTCTCAACCCCCCACCTCACCCCCTTGGTCTCAGCCCGAATCACACACCTACTGAGCGACATATCAGACTGGATGTCGCTCCACTTCCTTAAATTGAACCTCTCCAAAACCGAGTTTCTTGTCTTCCCCCCAGCCCGGACACCACCCCCCATTGATTTCTCCGTCACATCCAACAACGCTACCATCAAACCCGCCCTGCAGGTCAGAGTACTTGGTGTCATTCTGGACTCCAACCTATCCTTCCAGCCCCAAGTCCAATCTTTAACAAACTCGTGCAGACTCCACCTCCGCAACATCGCCAAAATCCGCACGTTCCTAACCCCAGAAACCACTAAACAGCTCATCCACTCTCTCATCATATCACGACTCGACTACTGCAACTCCCTCCTCACTGGCCTGCCTCGCCGCTGGCTATCCCCGCTTCAGTCCATCCTGAATACGGCTGCCAGACTCATTCACCTTTCTAACCGCTCTGTCTCCGCCACCCCCCTCTGCCAATCCCTCCACTGGCTTCCGATTGCGCAACGGATCAAATTCAAAATCCTAACGCTGACGTACAAAGCTGTCCACCATACTGCCCCGAACTACATCACCGACCTAATATCCAAGTACCACCCAGCACGCACACTCCGCTCCTCACAAGACCTCCTTCTCTCTAGTTCCCTGGTCTCCTCCTCCCATGCCCGCCTCCAGGACTTCTCCAGGGTGTCACCCATCCTCTGGAACTCCCTGCCCCAACCCATCAGATTATCACCTACTCTTCTCTCCTTTAGGCGCACCCTGAAAACCCATCTCTTCAGGGAAGCCTACCCCACCCCCTGCTAACTTGCCGACCTCCTCCACTCTTCCTACCACCCCATCCCCCACAGCTATCTCCTCCTGTGCCACCACCCCCTCCCTCCTAGATTGTAAGCTCGAAAGAGCAGGGCCCTCGAACCCCTCGTGTATCACATTGTATTGGTATTGTTCTGTCATATGTTCTGTCCCCCTTTGTAATGTACAGCACTGAGCGAACTATTGGCGCTTTATAAATACTGTATAATAATAATAATAACTAAAACATTTCGCTTTTGATTTTATCTGTATCCTAAAAGTAATATGAATAAACTTTAGGATTACTTCTTTTTAACATGTTATATTGTGTCATCCCAGGTACCAGCAAAATCTGTATAAATCCTTTTTTTTAAATGTTCTACTAGGACGTGGTACAAATGGGGGTAAGCGTTTTCTTTTTGAGTTGCAGAATATGTAAACCCGACATTTCATATTTCTGATATGTTCATTTTGCACCCAGGGGCGGACTGACAACTCATGGGGCCCCCGGGCAATAGGGGATCATGGGGCCCCTGTGTCCTTGCCCAAACTCAAAAAAGCCTATGAATAAGGTACCAGAGGCATCTCATGGGGCCCCCTACTGACCCCGGGCCCTCAGACAGTGCCCGAGTTTCCAAATGGTCAGTCCGCCCCTGGTTGTACCATGTACGTGTGTTCTCTTTGTATTGCTTCCTTTGTGTAAAAGCCTTGGTGCTCCTACCAGTCCCTCTGCTTTCCTATCAAAAACTGACCACACTAGGCAGGACAGCATTTCTCTAGCTGTGCTGACCCCCCCACACACACACACAACCATTCACTGGGAAGACCAGAGTAAAGTTGCTTCTCATTCCCCACGTCTCTGAGATCCTTCGGTAGCTGAAAACGGAGGGCGTCTGATCACTTATAAAAAGGGGGAAAAAAAAGTTTTTTATACATTTTTTATATCTATACACAAATGTTTTACCTTTCATTTCTATTTTAAACTTAGTGGATTGTTTTACAAGGTTAGTATTCACATATCTGTATAGGCTCCATGCACACTGGGCTTAAAATAAAAATGCAGAAAACTACATTGATATAGAGCGTTTTGGTACACAGTTTAGGCGAGTTTAGGAGAATTAGCGTTTTTTTTCTGCCATAAAGCTCCAATCAAATACACAGACCAGAAGGGTTTTTTTTCCTGCCTCTAAACGTTGAGATTAAAATATGCGTCTAATCATCTGAATGTGCATGGACACAGGATATCACTGAGCTGATGCTACAGGCAAAACTCCTGTAGAAGCAGCGATTTTTAAGCCCAGTGTGCATAGCGTCTAACAGTAAGTCCCTGTTCACACTAGTTGTGATTTATTGTGCATGTGCCATTGTGCTGGTATACAGGATAACAGAAATAACATCATTCTCTATGGTATTTATTCATTCACATCAACACAACACGGTGCATCTGCTTCCTTGTGTGTTTTTGGCCCCATAGTCTTTACCCGCTTTTAGTCCGCCCGCCTGCAATGTGCTGCGGATGGGCGGCAGCAGCAGAACTAGCGACGTATCTGTACATCATTTCACTCTTCCAGGTTTAAAGCATGCGCGCTCCCCACTGGCTGACCCCCGGAGTCATTTGCTATGAGAGATGCATGTCAGCGGGTCTCGTCCAGTGATTTTTGGCTGGGACTCTGCTGATCTCCTACAGCGAATGCAGAAGCAGAGCTATGTCTGTATTTGTAAATACAGGCACAGGATATAGCTGGATCTTCTTTCCCTGGAACCATTTTGTTCCAAGGAGAGAAGAAAGAGTCATTACACCTGAGTAAAAGCAGCACATTTGCACCCACACTTTAGATAGACACATTTTAACGTCATGTTTAATCTTTTGAGTGCATCCTGTCACCCTGCCAGTGCCATTAGTACATTGTCAGTGTACAGTATTTTCCACTGATTGCTGTATTAGTGCCACTAGTGATGTCAGATAGTACATGGGTCAGTTAGCGCCCTTCCCAGCCAGGGTCAGTTAGCGTTAGATTGCCCGCACTCTACTGCACTCACGCTATAGGTCGCTGATCACCGTCATTTCTAGAATAGTATTTGTACGGATCAATATATTGATCACGAACAGAACTATACCAGTGCCCCCTTAGTATCAGTGTCTCCAAAAATGCAGTGTTAGCAGGATCACCCGTTTGCTGCCAGCTCTAGTGTTTAGCCCCAACGCTCCCCCCCCACACCCCTAACAAGAAGTGCAGTGTCAGCGTCATTTTTTATCACTGTCGCCTGTGATACATTGCACACAAAACTGCAGCGTTAGCAGAATCAGGCCGGATCTCTGATAGCACTAGCAGGTGAATTTTATTGGTAGCGGTTTAAGCAGTTCCTGACAGGCAGGTGCACTAGATACCTGTAAATTTAGAGCCCAAAATGTCCCAAAAAAGGTACACTAGGGAAAAGGCCTACAGGATTCCGAGCATGTCAGATGAGACCGAAGGGGAAGTCTTTCTGACAGAAACTGCCTCAGATTACAAACCTGTAAAACAGGTGCACCCGACCCCATGAAGCTGAAGTGCTAGGAACACATGACTTTTCTTATATGCAGCAAAGTGCCAGTACTAGTGCCGCACTACCTTTTGGTGAACTGGCAAGAACCAGCAGCCTAGTACATCCTGGTCTTTTTCATACCAGCACTGCCATATCACTTTGTGATGTGGCAAGTCCCATAAGTGCAGTATAAGCTGGTGAGGTGGCAAGCACAAGTAGTGTCCCGCAGCCACCAAGAATTCGAACACAGGCTCGTTAGAGCCCATAATATCCTTCTGGACGTGCATGCAGATCCTGATTGGCAACCCACAGATTCTGCAGCACCGTACTGCCCAACCCGCAATTCAGGTGGAAACAGAAAACGTAAGTACTCCCCTTGATTTTTTGGAGCTCTTTTTCATAGAAGATTTGTATAATTTGATTATGGGCCAAAGCAATATATACACACAACAATATATCGCGGCCAACCCAAATTCAGCTCTTACCAGAGCATTTGCATGGAAATCTATTACGGTTTCTGAATGTAAAACTTTTTTGGGCAGAAACCTCAACATGGACATTACAAAAAAGAATGAGCTGCCTTGTGTAAGTGAAGTAGAGCCCCTTGACTTCCCAGACTACATGGAAAGCAGTGGCAAGATAGTATGGGGCTTGGTGTCATCTTTGTTCCGCAAAGGGTACCACTTAAATGTGGACAATTTCTATACAAGCGTGCCGCTATTTAAACATTTGTACAATCTTGGAATTGGCTCATGAGGCACTGTGTGACCTAATCACTGGAGCTTTCACCAAGGGCTTGTAAACACCCGACTTAGAAAGGGGAAGAAAGCCTGCTTGAGAAATGATGAATTGCTTGCAGTGAAGTGGAAGGATAAATGTTATCTTCCTGTCTTCCATTCACACAGACATGATGACCCAAATTAGCATGGCATCTAGCGTTGTTGAGAAAACTGTCTGTGTCCACGACTATAACCTTAACATGGGAGGGGTGGACTTCAACGACAAAATGATGAATCCGTACCAAGTTCGACACTGGTACAGAAAGGTGACTATTTATTTATTTCATTTGGCTATATATAACCCTTTTGTAATTTACAAAGCAACTGGATGAAGTGGATCCTTCCTAAAATTTCAGCCCTTTTGTATCCAGAAGGTGCTGTGGCCCAATTCCCAAATCCAGATGCAGTGAGGCAGCTGCATGAAAGGCATTTTCCAGATGTCCACTCTGGTACCCCAACCCAAAGGTCACCCCAAAGAAGATGTTGTGTCTGTAGCAGATACGGAATAAAACACAACGCTTTTTTTTGCCCCTTCTGTCCAGGCCAATCTGGGCACATATTCACCATTTTCATACAGGGTCTCGAAAGATGTTAGATAGTCAGGAAACTGTCTATCGCATTTTGAGAGACCTGAAAATCAGAGCCTGTTCCTAAAAGTTACAAAAAAGTTGAAAAAAACATTAATAAAGTAAAAAAAAAAAAAAAACCCATTCAAATAAACATAAAACTCCAAAAAAAAGTTGTCATTTTATTATCAGTTAAAGCGGAGTTCCACCCAAAAAGGGAAGTTCTGTTTTAAAGATTGGTCCCCCGCTCTCCATTAAGGATTGGCACCTTTGGGGAGCAGGGGGGGGAACGGGTACCCGAATTTGACAGGTACCCGCTCCCACTTCCGCTGCAATCACCTAGGCGATCGGAAATGGAAATTGTCCTCCTACCCTCCCTCCCTGAAGTCTTGTGGGACACGAGACAGGTCCCAGAAGATGACAGGGCCATTCAGGAAGTGCAGCGCTACTTGCGTATGCGCAGTGGACACCCCGCAAGCTGTCACAGCCGGGTGCCCACACTAAAGATGCCGGCACCTGGAATACAGGACGGCCGGTGGAACAGACTGCGGCGGGGGCAACGCGGTATCGTGGGACAGGTAAGTGGCTGTTTTTAAAAAGTCAGCAGCTACAGTTTTTATTTTTTTACAGAGTGAGTGGAACTTCGCTTTAATGTTCTATTGTTACTGTGTTTTATTGTTAACTGTTGTTGTTTGCTTTGCAGGAACACCTTTCAGCTGCAGCACCGATCTGTTTATTCTGACAGCAACAGGGTTTTGCTCTCAGAATATATACGTGAGTGCGTGCAGCTCTACTAGATGAGATTTTTCATCCACAGTTAAAGAAAACAACATATATATATGCCCAAGCATGAAGGCCAGGGGTGGTCAGTGGGTGAAAAAAAAAAGAACATTACATATTCCCAACAAGGTCCAGTGATGTACTGGTATGTAACTGCACTGTGAGTAGTTGTATCTGGATGATTCCTGCAGCTACCGGCATCATCCTGGTATCGTTTTTTCAGCTAGCGGCCAGCTTTCATGTAAAAAAGCAATCCTAGTTGCTAGTTAGCCACTGGATTGCTTTTACAAGCAGCGGGAGGGGTGGTGCCAGCCTTCCACGACTTTCCCCGGGGTACCAAAGAATGCAGCCAGTGGATCTGCCTGCTGACCATAAGGCTGATTATAGACCAGAACGGCTCCAATCATCTCTAACAAACCGGAAGCTCCGAACATTTCATCACTTTGGTTGCACCGGATATAAACAGCGCCATTTTTACATTTGGAAAGCATTTGACACACTAATCTTGGTGTAATCAGATGCTTTAAGGGCAGTGGAGAGATCTAGAGTCTAATAGACCTCAGATTTCGCAGAAAAAAGTACCTGTCACTGCCTATTGCTATCATAGGGGATATTTACATTCCCTGTGATAACAAAAAAAGTGATTAAATAAATAAACAAAAGGGACAGTGCAAAAATAAAAAAAATTAATTAAAAAAAATAAATAATTAAAACACTCCTGTCTCTGTCATTGGCGCTGTGTCAATATGTAAACAGTGGTTGCACCATGCATGTAAGGTATCGCCGCGAATGTTAGATCGAGGGCAGTAATTTTAGCACTAGACCTCCTCTGTAAATCTACAGTAGTAGCCTGTAAAGGCTTTTAAAGCATCACTCATGGATATTAAAAATGTATGTAGTCTGTTGCACGGGTCTTGTGCAGTTTTAATGTATGTCATGTTTGGTATCTACTTACTCCGCATAATATCATCTTTTATATCTTACCAAACAATTGGCCACTATATTGTGTTTTTGTGCACTGCAATTTAAAAAAGTGCATTTTTTCCAAAAAATATGCGTTTGAAAAATTGTTGCGCAGGTACTGTGTGACATAAACATTTGCAAAACCCACAATTTTATAGGGCCTCTGCTTTAAAAAATATATAATGTTTGGGGGTTCAAAGTAATTTTCTAGCAGAAAATACAGATTTTTTTTTCATATGAACAAAGAGTGTCAGAAAAGACCTCGTCTTCAAGTGGTTGGAAGAGTGGGTGATGTATGCTAATGCTGGGCATAAAATGCCAGGATGGCACACCCACCCAAATGATCCCTTTTTGGAAAGTAGATACCCCAAACTATTTGCTGAGAGGCATATTGAGTCAATAGAAGAATTTATTTTTAAAGTTTTGGGAAATGACAAAAAAAATGTATACACAGTATAAATGATATATTGCTCACACATGCCATGGGTATATGTGGAATTAAACCCAAAAATACATTCTGCTACTTCTCCTGAGTATGGGGATACCACATGTGAGAGACTTTTTGGCAGTCTAACCAAGTACAGCACCTTCAGGCTTTTAAAGAGCTTTATTTCCTCATTACACTTCCTGACTACCTATCACGGTTTCAGAGGCCCTGAACTGCCAAAATAGTACAATTACCCCCCATCCCCAATGACCCCTTTTTGGAAAGTAGACACTCCAAGGTATTTGCTAAGAGGCATGGTAAGTATTTTGCAGATCTCATGTAGCAGAATACACTTTGGCCTAACTTTATGACTACATTTGATTTTATTGGATCTTTTTTTATAACAGAAAGTAGAAAATGTAGTTTTTTAAGAATAATTCAGTCTTTTTTTGTTTGTATCACAAAAACTAAAAAACTCAGTTGGTGATCAAATGCCACCAAAAGAAAGCTCTATTTGTGTGATAAAGAGGACATAAATGTTATTTGGGTACAGCGTTACATGATCGCACAATTACCAGTTGAAATAGCTCAGTGCCTAATAGCAAAAAATGGCCTAATCATTAAGGGGGGTAAATCTCCTGGAGGGCAAGTGTTTAATGGGAGCACAAAAAAACTGCATTTATGTGCTGTTTTGTGCCTATATTTCTGATAGCAGCAAGATTGCAACAGATATTACTAATCTCCGTCCAAACCAAAAATGCATACAGCATGAAAATGCATAAAAATTGCACAAAAACACTAAAATGCACTGAAAGAAGCATGATTATGCAGCAACACTAGTGTGAACATAAGCTAAGTGAATTTAAACATGCCTGGGACAAATATAGATGAATACTCAAACACAAAGGCTGATGACACATGGGGAATTTTTTTTTGCAGAGATTAATCACTTCTACAGATTGCTAATGCCAGCAATTAGCTGTGATTTGTAGCCAGGGATTTACAGAGTATGTAGACTGAACATTTTATATTTCTGATATGTGCCTGCTGTACTATGTTCTTGTATGAAAAAGTATCCTGTTCTCTTTGTATTGCTTCCTTCGTGTGAAATCCTTGGTGTTCCTGCTAGTCCAGAGGTGTAGATAGGGGGGGGCAGGGGGGTACATATATACCCGGGCGCCAAGGTACAGGGGCGCCAAAATGAGGTCACAAGATCACTGCAGCGGCTGAAGCAGACGTGTCATCTGATACGTCTGCCATCCACAGTGAGTTTTGAGAGGAGAGAGGAGCCGGCCGGAAGAGGAGAGGAGAGGAGGGCAGTGAGCCGGGCATGTGCCGGAGGGGACGAGGGGAGAGCCGAGCCGGGTGAGTAGTGCCATGGATGAAGGGGGGGGGGGCAATGTGATCAGGACGGGGGGGTGTCTACAGGGACCATATGAAGCGGGGGGGGGGGGGGCATGAGGTGGCCGTTTGTCCTCGGACGCAAAATATCCTAGCTACGCCTCTGTGCTAGTCCCTCTGCTTTCTTATTAAAAACTGACCACACTTAGCATGAGAGCACAGCGTGGGCAGTTCTCTAGGTGTAAAACAATGGCTATATGAGCGCTGGGTAACATAGAGCAAATATATAAAATCAGCCGCCAGCAAAAAAGGAGGAAATACCTAAATCCTCTAATGGAATGTACAATAATCAATAAAATGCAGCGCTTGATATTGCAGATAAAAAAATTACATAAATAAATGGATGAATGAAAGTCTTAAAGAGTGCAACGTGACAATCGTGGTTCTTTAGGTGGCTGTTAAATTATCGTGACTTCCGTGGTTCGTAAGAAGTGAGTTTACAATGCACTAACCAGATAGCACAAGGTTTTGTGCGTTGGAGTAAATAAGACCTACTCCAAGGTACTCTGGGAACCGGAAATCTGCAAACAGGTGAAGTCGTCAGGTGGGGTCATCAGAGATCATCATCTCTGGACTGAGGCATTGAAGACATTGAGGCACCTTGCTACAGCCCCCCTCCCTTAAGGTGCTCCATGGTAGGAGACTTACACTAAAGTGCATGATCCCCCCGGTGGCTGAAATCCATACTGCATGATGTATCCAATATGATGATTACACACTATATTGGAATGAGGAAATCTGCACTGGTCTGATGACATCTGGTGACTCAACCCCACCTGATGACTTCACCTGTTTGCAGAGTTCCGGTTCCCAGAGTACCTTGGAGTAGGTCTTATTTACTCCAACGCACAAAACCTTGTGCTATCTGGTTAGTGCATTGTATGCTCACTTCTCACGAACCACGGAAGTCACGATAATTTAACAGCCACCTAAAGAACCACGATTGTCACGTTGCACTCTTTAAGAGTTTCAGTTCTCTAGGTGTGCTGCTCTCCTCCAATGATCAGACTTCTGCTGACACCCTCCCCCCCTGCACAGCCTTTCACTGAGAAGATCAATGTACTTATGTTTCTACTCTTCCAGCTCTTATGCAGCTGAGAACAGAGGATATGTGATCTGATATGTGTGCGGGAAGGTGCAGACAAACACACAGGCATTTGTGGCCCACATTTGGGGTGTTGTTAACATTTTATTGACACCCACTGCAGATCGCTAATGCAGTACATTTTGCATTTGGTTTGAATTGCACAGGAACCCATGTGTGTGATGCATGGCAAGTGTTACTAAACCCACAACAGTAAAATCAGTCTGTATATGCAGTAAAGCATGCTTGGTATACTCACTGTGGAACCCAAGGGTTTAATCCTCTGCATTGTGTAAAAAGGCTGTTTGATCCTGTCTTCTCTAATCCTCCCCTTCTTCTACTGTCCCAAATTTATCTGCTGATAGAACAGAGTCTTGGGGACAAGCTGCACATGTTCAGTTTGGTGTGTACTACTAGAGAGTTTTTTTTTTTTCTTGGGAGAGTGCATGTGATCAGCACAGGGCCAATCAGCACTGTCCAGACATGGGGTCAAGGATCCTGCAGCCTCATAGGACAATCAGGGGAGAATGAAATCTCCTCCTACAAGCTTTAACCAATGCTCTGCTGGACACTGATAGTCACATGACTGCTCTAACTGCTGATGAGAAGAGGTATTTAGCAGTTTATATTTACTAAAATAATTGCATTTCCATGTTCTGTGTACTGAGGGAGACCAGATATAGTGAATGCAGGGTCCTGAGTTTGATAACACTTTAAGATCGATTTTGCCAGCAAGCTGAAATGCTGATAAATCTTGATCGCTAAGTGACACAGCAACAAATCGCATTAAAAATTTGTTAGGGATTCTATACAAATTTATGATTTTATTAGCAAGAAATCACTGTGACTAGAGGGATGGATCTCTCGGGTGTCCTCAGCCAATAGGTTAACCTCCCTGGCGGTTTTCCCGAGTGTAGCTCAGGGTAAAGTTTCAGTACCAAAAGCGGTAACCCCGAGCTACACTCGGGCTTACCATGCAGCGGTGCATAGGGAGTCCCTGTAGCGCTTACCTTGTCCTTCGCTCCCATGATGCTTCCCCTGCAGCGTCCCCGGCCATCTCCTCCGGCCGATGCCGGCATCCAGCTTCCGTGTTCCGGTCCCTGTGACGTTGGGACGTACGGGCGCCGGAATCGGAGGCAAATTTGAAATTTTTAAAAAAATTTCATTTTTTTAAAAATGATTATTACATAGTAAAACATTGCTGTTTCAAAACATTTCACATACATTTTGTCCCTACTGCTTTGTCCTGTGCCCTGCCTGCATTTTGACTGTTCTTTCTGCCTGGAAACTTAGAAAAGTCCACGGCGTCCAAAAAGCGTCCCTTTATGTCAAAAGCGGTTTTAGACCAGCTAGAGAACAGCGATAGTAAATCAGAACCACTTGCAGAATTGAGTGATAATGATTCGTGGGGAAATTCGTCATCAGACACTGAAAACGATTCTGCGACTTTGCTCAGCGATGTGCGAACTTGGCGCTATATTACAAATTTCAGTGTTTTTGGTTTGATTATATTATTTAATTAAATGTATTATTATATTATTATTTTTTATGATTATTTATTAAATTATAATTTATGATTTTGTGTTTCAAGTTTTATCATATCCGGGATGTTTACTAGACTCTTGTTCGGACAGATTTCAGTGAGTTATTCCTAAATTACAGGCCTACAATAAAATAAAATACATATTTGGTACCGCTTTCAGCACCAAAAATCTGAAATAATCATACCGCCAGGGAGGTTAAAACAAAAACAGTTTGTTATTAGCGCATACCTTTTAATTAGGATTATTGTTGCCAAAATTTATTTTGGTTGGGATATGCTGCTGACATTTTGGTGTTTTTTGTAAGTGGCGCTTTTTTCTTTTTTAATTTGAAAAACAGAAAAAGGGCTGACTTGACGGACCTCTTGGTCTCTTTCTGCTGTCACACTTTTATGTTTCTATGAGTTGGGTGTTGTGAAGTTTACATGCTTCTGGTTTATAAATCTGATCCTGATGCAGTAAAGTTTACTTTTACTAATCCCAAATATATGCAGATTTCGTCACACTTCCTCAATTCCTGGGAAATGTACGCAGTAAAAGAGCCTCTAGGGGGATTCCTGTAAGAAACATGCAGCAGCTTTCCAAGCTGGACGAGAGCAGATTTGCATACTGCCTGCCCACAATATGTGTCAGTGCTGGGAAACAGTGTAATCACAAAGTACAGAAGGAAAAAAAAAAAAGAAGACTGTAACAGTAGGCTGAGCAATCCTGCCTGAGAGCTAAAGAGGAAATACGTGCAGGGTGTTGATAAGACACATTTTCGGCCCATGGGGAGACATGAAGAGCGGAGAACATCTCACCTAACTCTGGTGCTCTAGGTGACAGCTGCCGGATGGGTAGATCAATATGTAAGTTCACCAAATGGCAACTTTTTTTTTTCTTAAGAAATCTCATAAGAATATTACTGGGACTAATGACTGTGGGTTGAGGACTCCCAAACACGGGCACATATTGTATGATCAGAAAGGTTCCCAAGCAATCAAACAACTCGGTGTATGGGCAAAAATAAGTGTCAGTTGTCTTGCTGTGGATTAACAGTGTAAGAAGGTTTTTGAGTGACTGACATTTGTTTATTGCCCAATAAACATGGATAAGAACATATGTCGTCAGCACACCATGGACAGTCCATAATCAATAGTCCAAATGTTTGTTGATGTGATCACATCACAATAAGTGAAAGGTTTTGAGGCCACAAAGGAAACCTTCATCAGGTATGGCTCCGAAACGTTGCACTTATTGTGATCACTGCAATAAACATGTGGACTATCAAATATAGATCCAAGGTGTGCTGGCGACATTTTATGTTCTTATCTGTCGACCCACTGGTGGTTGCACAGCATACACCTCTTAATACAGGCCTTGCCCAGGAAAATGAAAGATGGGAATATATCTATTCTGCTATAGGACACTACTTATGATACATTCCATTAAAAAAAAAAAAATTGAAGAAGCACAAGGGCAAAGCAAAGGCAATGTTCTCTTTAAAGTAATTGTAAACCTCTGACATGAAATATGAACAAAGCATATCCCTCTATAGTGTGTACTTGTCTCAATCCAGAGCACTAAGTGTAATTTCTGTCTGCTGCTTCACTCCTTTGCTATCAGCACAAGTCACTTCTGACAAGTTTTCCTGACACCAAGAGAAAAATGGTGTCAGAGGAGGAACCTCTGGCAGATTGACAGCTTCAGCTCTGCTTCTGTGAGAGGTGTGGAGGGGGTGTGCCTCTTCCCTCCAATCACCTCTCAGAGTTCTCGTCACTGAGCTCTGCAGTGTGTAATTTCAGCTCTCCGCTCCTTTTTTCTGAACCTCAGACAAGCTGTATACGTTTGAACGGTTGTGGAGAAATAGATAGGTATAACTTATGTAGGAGGATTTGTTTCATCTCTGTGTATCACTGGAACCAGTCACTTCACTGGGTATATGTAAGAGTTTACAACCACTTTAACCACTTGCAGACCGACCGCCCGCAATGTACTGTGGACAGGTGGGCTGCACAGGTGAAGCAACATACCTGTACGTCGCTGCCTGTTTCCAAGTTTGTGGCGCGCATACACATACACCCTCCAGAACCTGCTGTAATTGTACACAGCAGGAGCCTGTCTGTAAGTCCCAGCCAATGATTCATGGACCTGTTGATTGGCAGCCCAGAGCTCTGTGTTGACAATCAACACAGAGCTCTGTACAGAGGGAAGGATCTCTGTTTCTCACCCCTGCTTAAACGAAGGATCTATTAGTAAAAAAAAGCACACTTTACACATAGTACACATATTTAGGCACACACTTAACCCCTTGAGCACCCTAGATGTTAACCCCTTCTGAGCCAGTGTCATTAGTACTGATCACTGTATTAATATCACTGGTGATGTCAGTGGCAGTTAGTCACCCCCCCCCCCAGCGTCAGATTGCCCGCCACCCTATCGCAGTCCCATTATAAGTCGCTGATCACCATCATCAGTGGTATTACCATAGTTTGTACTGTGGGCTGCACAGGCAAAGCGACTTACTTGTACGGCACTGCCTGTTTCCTGGTCTGGGGTGCGCATACGCCCAACCCCTCCAGCACCTGTTGTAATTGTACACAGCAGGAGCCTGTATAGCAGAATACATTTTGATCAAAATTTATGGAAACATTTTTATTTTTGAATTTGTAGCAGAAAGTAAAAAATATTGTTTTATTTTCATAATTTTCAGTCTTTTTTCCTTTATATTGCAAACTAGTAGTGATCAAATGCCATCAAAAGAAAGCTCTATTTGTGTGGAAAAAAAGATATATATTTATATATATATATATATATATATATATATAGTTTGGGTACAGCATTGCATGACCGCGCAATTACGAGTTATAGTAGCGCAGTACTAAATAGCAAAAAATGACCTGGTCATGAAGGGGGTAAAATCATCCGTAACCTAAGTGGTTAAGGAAAAGAGTAAGACTGCTGACTGATTGCAAAGATTTGATGGGAACATGAAGGCAAATCTGTGAGCAATAACAAATGCATGGTCACAAGTGTTATTTCTTTGAATCCCTGCACTGCCTGACTGTCATGAGAGTCCTAAAGTGGAACTTCACCCCAAGGCCCCATTCACACTTGGGGACCGTTCGTTTCATCAGTTCAGGCAAAGAAAAAAAATGGATTCGTTTACATCAGTTTTACATCAGTGTTTTACATCACTTTTTTACATCCACTACCAGTGCAAAAATGGATGCAAAAACAGTCTGTTTTTTAACAGCACAAAATTAGGGCTTTGATCCATTTGAAAAAATGGATGTTGACGGATATGGATGTAAACAGATGATCACCCGTTTACATCCATTTTTCCATAGTCTTCAGAGATAGCTGGGAGCAATGTAACTGATAGTAAAGCATCAAAGGCAGAATGCACAGAATGTTATCAGCTGACCAAATTTCGGAAAGAATCAACAGATATTTTTCAGCACTTATTGAGGAGATACAACAAAATGGTTTCAATTGTACATTTAATGTACTAAAAGGGAGAAAATAAGAAGTTTATTGTTAGGGTTTACATACTCGTTAAAGTGTATGTAAACCCTAGCAATGCACTTCTCCTATTTTACCTCTTTTGGTCTATTGGAGGCATTTTGTTATATTGGTTTTATTAGTGCCAGAAAATGCCTGTTGATCCTGTCAGAAATTTACAGCTGTTCTGTGTCCTGTGCACACTTCCTATCCATGTTCGTATCTCAGACTTTGAGTCAATGATTGCTTATGCTCTTGATAAGACAACAGCGGGAGTGGTTGAGTAGTTCAGCAAAAGACACTGGGCAGGGCTGACACCTGGGTGGGTTAACGTACCTGTATGTCAGCCCACATCAATGGCTTCTGCGCAGCTGCCAGAGTGTGCACCCGCACATTACCGCTGTATTCAGGTGATCACATGGTATTTTACCATATGACTGCTATGACCAATCACAGCAATCACATAGTAAACAATGAAAGTGAAAGTAAAGATCAGTTTTCTCTGCTCTCTGTGTGAGAGCAGAAAGAACCAATGCTGCAGCCTATGAGGGTACAACAGCCTGTCAGGCTGCTTGTACACTCACAGAATGCAATGCCAGTCAGCCCCAGTGTCCCTGATCACTGCCCCAGTGTCCCTGGTCACTGCCCCAGTGTCCCTGATCACTGCTCCAGTGTCCCTGGTCACTGCCCCAGTGTCCCTGATCACTGTCCCAGTGTCCCTGGTCACTGCCCCCAGTTTTAGAATAATAAATAATACAGCCAGCCCATCACCTGTCCCAGTGCCCACAATAACTCTGCCATACACCATACCAATGTCCTGATTACCGTCAAACCCCATACCAACATTCTGATCACCCCATAGGCCATAACAGTATCCTGATTAATGGCATTCCTGTACCAGCATTCTGATCATCCCATATGCCATACCAGTATACTGATCACCGCCATACCAGTGTCCTGATCATCTCCATAATCCTTACCAGTGTCTTGATTACTGCCATACTTCATACCAACATCCTGATCACCAAATATGCCATACCAGTGTCCTGATCACCACCATACCACATTCCAACATCCTGATTAATGCCATACCCCATCCCAGCGTCCTGATCACCACCTACCCCATACCAGTGTCCTGGTCACTGCCATACATCACACCAGCATTCAGCATTTTATGGTCTAAGCCAGGGGTGGGCAAACTTTTTGACTTGAGGGCCGCAATGGGTTCATATATTGGACCCGGGGGCCGGACCAAGAGTAGATGAATGATGTGTATGTGTCATCCATAGTAAGTATAGTAATATTCCCCCATAGTAAGCATAGTAATTAATCCCCCATATAGTAATTCATCCCCCATAGTAATTCATCCCCCATATAGTAATTCATCCCCCATATAGTAATTCATCCCCCATAGTAATTCATCCCCCATGTAGTAATTCATCCCCCATAGTAATTCATCCCCCATAGTAATTCATCCCCCATATAGTAATTCATCCCCCATAGTAATTCATCCCCCATATAGTAATTCATCCCCCATATTAATTCATCCCCCATATAGTAATTCATCCCCCATAGTAATTCATCCCCCATATAGTAATTCATCCCCCATATAGTAATTCATCCCCCATAGTAATTCATCCCCCCTATAGTAATTCATTCCCCATATTAATTCATCCCCCATATTAAGTCCCCAAGTCCCCCCTGTGTCAATTCACTTACCTTTGCTCCGCGCGTTCCTCTCGCCGTGTTCCCGCGCCGTTCCGGTGTAGCATGAAAATCTGTCTCCTATGAGGATCTGTCCCCCTCGACGTATCTGCGCATGTGCCAGTTTCAGGCATTAGCAGCCGATCGGCGATCTCCGGCACATGCGCAGATACGTCGAGGGGGACAGATCCTCATAGGAGACAGATTTTCATGCTACACCGGTCTTCAGGGCGGACTGTGAGAGGAGCCTAGCGGGAGCCTAGCTCCGCGGGCCGGATTAAAAGGTCCGCCGGGCTGTATACGGCCCGCGGGCCGTAGTTTGCCCATTGCTGGTCTAAGCTGATGAATTTTCAAATATACACTATATTGCAAAACTGTTGGGCCCCCTGCCTTTACACGCACAAGAACTTTAACCTCCTTAGCGGTGTTCCCGAATGTAGCTCGGGGTAAAATTTCAGTACCAAGAGCGGTAACCCCGAGCTACACTCGGGCTTACCATGCGGCGTTCTCCGGGGGTCCCTACAGCACTTACCTTGTCCTTCGCTCCCACGATGTGTCCCCTGAAGCGTCCCCGGCCATCTCCTCTGGCCGATGCCGGCATTCGGCTTCCGTGTTCCGGTCCCTGTGACGTCGGGACGTACGGGCGCTGGAACCGGCGGGAAATTTGAAATTTTTAAAAAATGTCATTTTTGTTGTCATTGCTGTTTCAATGCATTTCACATATATTTTGTCCCTACTGCTTTGTCCTGTGCCCTGCCTGCATTTTGACTGTTCTTTCTGCCTAGAAAAGTCCATGGCATCCAAAAAGCGTCCCTTTACGTCAAAAGCGGTTTTAGAACAGCGATAGTAAATCAGAACCACTTGCAGAATTGAGTGATAATGATTTGTGGGGAAATTCGTCATCAGACACTGAAAACGATTTTGAGACTTTGCTCAGCGATGTGCGAATTTGCCTCTGTATTTCAAATTTCAGTGTTTTTGGTTTGATTATATTATTGAATTAAATTTATTATTATATTATTATTTTTTATGAATATTTATTAAATTATAGTTTATGATTTCGTGTTTCAAGTTTTATCATATCCGGGATGTTTACTAGACTCTTGTTCGGACAGATTTCAGTAAGTTATTCCTAAAAATTACAGCCTACAATAAAAAACTACATATTTCTATGCAAAAAAATGGTACCGCTTTCAGCACAAAAAATCGGAAAGAATCATACCGCCGAGGAGGTTAATGGCATCCCAATCTTAGTCAGTAGGGTTCAGTATTGAGTTGGCCCACGCTTTGCAGCTATAGCAGCTTCAACTCCTCTGGAAGGCTGTCCACAAGGTTTAGGAGTGTGTCTATAGGAATGTTTGACCATTCTTCCAGAAGCGTATTTGTGAGGTCAGGCACTGATGTCGGATGAGAAGGCCTGGCTCGCAGTCTCCGCTCTAATTCATCCCAAAGGTGTTCTATTGATTGAGGTCAGGACTCTGTGCAGGCCAGTCAATTTCCTCTACCCCAAACATGCTTATCCATGTCTTTATGGACCTTGCTTTGTGCACTGGTGCGCAGTCATGTTGGAACAGGAAGGGGCCAAAACTGTTCCCACAAAGTTGAGAGTATGAAATTGTCCACAGTGCCTTGGTATGTTGATGCCTTAAGAGTTCCCTTCACTGGAATTAAGGGCCCAACCCATGAAAAACAACCACACCATGATCCTCCCTCCACCAAACTTTACACTTGGCACACTGCAGTCAGGCACGTACTGTTCTCCTGGCAACCGCCAAACCCAGACACGTCCATCAGATTGCCAGACAGAGAAGTGTGATTGGTCACTCCAGGGAACACGTCTCCACTGCTCTAAAGTCCAGTGGCGGTGTGCTTTGCACTTGGTGATGTAAGGCTTGTATGCAGCTGCTCGGCCATGGAAACCCATTCCATGAAGCTCTCTACGCACTGTTGTTGTGCTAATCTGAAAGCCACACAAAGTTTGAAGGTCTTTAGCTATTGACTCTGCAGACAGTTGGCGACTTCTGCGCACTGTTCGCTTCAGCATGCGCTGACCTCGCTCTGTCATTTTACGTGGCCTACCACTTCATAGCTGATGTTGCTGTTGTTCCCAGTTGCTTCCACTTTGTTATAATACCACTCACAGTTGACGTGGAATATTTAGTAGCAAGGAAATTTCACAGATGGACTTATTGCACAGGTGGCAACCTATCACGGTACCACGCTTGACTTCACTGAGCTCCTGAGAGCGACCCATTCTTTCACAAATGTTTGTAGAAGCAGTCTGCATGCCTAGGTGATTGATTTTATACACCTGTGGCCATGGAGGTGGTTGGAACACCCGAATCCAATGATTTGGAGGGGCGTCCCAATACTTTTTGCAAAATAGTGTATATTCCATAGTTTGTAGACTCTATAGCTTTCACACAGATTAAATATTATACACTGTTTTGGGTTATTTTTACCCCAAAAATCTAGAATACATTGTGGCCTAAATTTATGAAGAAAGATTATTTATTTGCAAAATAAATTTTATAAATAAATAAATATTTCACATTTTTGTGTTTTATTTTTAATTTATATAGCAAAAAATAAAAAACCCAGTGGTGATAAAATAAATACCACCAAAAAGAAACTCTGCCTCATAACAGGATAATAATTTCATATGGGTACAGTGTTGCATGACTAGTAATTGTCACTTAAAGTGTGACAGCGCTGAAAGCTATAACTTGGCCTTCGAAGGGAATGAAAGTGTCTGGACTTGAAGTAGTTAAGAGCTGAGTGCATTTCTGGCAGATCAACTGGTATTTTTCTGTATTTATAAGGAAAAAACATGGGCAAATGTTGCCTATCACAAGGCCTCATGAGATTTTAGTGTCAACTGTGGCAAGAATCCAGCATATTCCTGCAGCTGGACCCAGAGGAGGGTGCAGATAGTTGTGGCAATATAAAGCAAGACAGTCTACAGGACAGGATGTGAAAGGAATTCTCCCTAATGAGACACAAATGACCCCCAAAAAATAAAAAAATCACAAGATGACGGCTGCATCTCTGCCCAGGTGTATAGCTTGTGTCTAGGGGGCGATCATCTAACCACAGGTAATCGCTCCAGCAAAGGACAGCAATGCAACAAACAGATGTGAACTAGCGCCATAAAATGTGAGATCTCTGCACACGTAACACCAAGTGTTACAAGGCTCGTATTAAAACACTTAGATGAATATAGCTCCTGAACCAATCCACACTTGTAGGTGCAAAGGACTGTACCTGACTTCTTCTTTTTTGTACTTTGGCACACATACAGTTAAAGAGCCACTCCCTTTACTGTAAAGAATGCAGAACAAGAGTTTCACAACTCTGATGAAAAGGTTTGTTTAATGATATCTATTGTGGACTCAGTTATCACCAACGATAATCAAAACAGTCACCAATGAACAGGCTGAGTATCTGCTTTCTAGAAGAGACAAAAGAAACAATTACAAAAATAATACACAGTCGATCAGCCATAACTTTATGGCCACTCACCTAATATTAAGCAGTTCCCACTTTTGCTACCAAAACAGCCCTGACTTCAGTGGTGTATGTTGTTTTTGTGCTGCCCTAGGCAACAATGAAATTGGGTGCCCCCCCCAATTAAAAAGAAAAAAGCGACCCTCCCTGCAACAACCCAAGCAGCCTTATGCTGGCACCTGTCCTGGATACTCTCCACCCCAATATACACCCCCCTATAGTTTATCCCACCTACCCCAGAGGAATCCACCCCATACATATACCCCAGTGCATGCCCTTCTGATCATCCCCCCGAAATATCGACAACCTGATCACACACCTCCACATACCACCAACCTGATCACCTTCCACATACCTCCAACCTGATCACACCCCCCCACATACTGCCAACTTGATCTCCCCCTCCCCCCACATTCCGCCAACCTGACCACACTCCCTCCTCTGATCATATCCCCAGATCCCTCCATTCTGATCACCCCCCACATACCCCCAACCCTTGGGTCCCCTGCAGGTTCTCCTGGCTCCTCCTGTCTGTCAGGTGCCCCCACAGCAAGCAGCTTGCTATGGGGGCACCCGCTTCTCTATGTGTCCATTCACATAGGGAGCCACGGCTTGGCCCAGCCCCCTCTCTCCTCATTGGCTGACTGGCTAAGATTGACAGCAGCAGGAGCCAATGGCTCCCACTTAATGTCTCAGCCATTGAGGAGGTAGAGGCTCAGGTAAGTATTGAGGGGGCTCGGGGAGCTGCTTCACACAGAAGGTTTTTTACCTTCGTGCATATAATGCATGAAGATAAAAAACTTTGAACCTTTACAACCACTTTAACCTGTCTGTGGTCATACTGTTATGGCTGATTGATATATTGTGCAGAAGTAAATTACCAGAAATACTGCTAGCATAGCAGAGCAATACAAAGCAATGTGTTGATGCTGTAAAACACACACACAGCACACTGTTAACCCTTTGATCGCCCCAGATGTTAATCCCTTCTTGCCCAGTGTCATTAGTACAGTGTAAGTGCTTTTTATTAACACTGATCACTGTATTGGTGTCACTGGGGATGTCAGTAGCAGTTAGTCAGTTCCCCCCACAGTGTCAGAATACCCGCCTCAGTCCCGCTATAAGTCGCTGATCGCTGCCATTACTAGTATAAAAAAAATTCTAACATATATCGCCATTTTAGACGCTACAACTTTCACGTAAACCAATTAATTTACACATATTGGGATTTTTTTTTAGCAAAGACGTGTAGAAAAATAAATTTTGCCCTAAATTTATGATGAAATTATTGGACATGTTTAATAGCAAAAAGTCAAAAATATTTTTTTCTCAAAATTGTCGTTTTTTTTTTTTTATAGCACAAAAAAAAAAAAACCGCAGAGGCGATCAGATACCACCGAATGAAAGCTCCATTTGTGGGAAAAAAAAGGACATACATTTAATTTGGGTGCAGTGTTGCATGACCGTGCAATTGTCAGTTAAAATAACGCAGCGCCGTATGGCAAAAAATGGCCTGGTCAGGAAGGGGGGTAAATCCTCTGGAGGGCAAATAGTTAAATTAAACGTGTCAGTCTTTCACGGGCAATTACAATCTTACAGACCTCATAAGGCAGTGCAAAAAAAAGCAGTGGTGATTTGCAAAATGCAGTAACCCATAGCCTCCATGTTTAAGTCAGATTGCAGGACAATGAATTCTCCTAGATTGTAAGCTCCGAGGAGCAGGAGCGCTGAGCAAACTGTTGGCGCTATATAAATCCTGTATAACAATAATAATTCTGTTGGGTTGCTATAGATATTATCACTTGGCTCTAAATAAAGGATAAGTGCTTTTTAAAACAAAGTGCACTTATCCTTATTGCCCCTTTCCCTTCACCTAACCTAACACACCGTCCCCCTCCACAGTTGCATACATATTGAGATCCAGCAGCCGCCACTCCAGGAATTTGTTTACATCCTGGCCATGCCTGTGCATTACTGCCCCATATAAGTCTATGGTGGCCATCTCCCTTCCTGTCTCCAGCCTCATGACAATGCTCCATAGAAGTCTATGGTGGCCATCTCCCTTCCTGTCTCCAGCCTCGGGACAATGCCCCATAGAAGTCTATGGTGGCCATCTCCCTTTCTGTCTCCAGCCTCGTGACAATGCCCCATAGAAGTCTATGGTGGCCATCTCCCTTCCTGTCTCCAGCCTCGGGACAATGCCCCATAGAAGTCTATGGTGGCCATCTCCCTTTCTGTCTCCAGCCTCGTGACAATGCCCCATAGGAGTCTATGGTGGCCATCTCCCTTCCTGTCTCCAGCCTCGGGACAATGCCCCATAGAAGTCTATAGGACTGTAATGGGCAGGATGTAAACAAACATCTGAGGCTGCAGTCCTCTGATCTAGCTAAGTATGCATCTGTGGTAATGGAGGATAGTTTGCTTATGTTATAGTAAAGGGTCAAAAGGGATAAATGAACTTCAATGTAAGTCCTCATTCACACGGGACGTTTTGATAACGCTGGTAACGTTAGCTGTGCAAGGTCACGTTAAAAACGTGAGCTTTTCAACTTTTCTTTGTGTTTTTGAATTAGAGTTTAGTGGCCTTTTGCCGTGACTAGCGGCATTTTCCCGCGTTTGCGGTTTTTAGTGTTTTTTTTTCATCCAAAAAAAGAAAAATTTTGGGGGGTCAAAAAAAGTCCAAAAACGCCGGTTTGCGGCGGTTTACCACGTTTTGCCACATTTTTCAATGTTTTTAGAAACCCACTAGTCCTGGTGTTTTTTTCAGCCAAAAACGTTAATTACAGTCTATGTGTGCATGGACACAGGATAACATGCTGGGGAGTTTACTAGCTGTAGAAAAAAATGTCAAAAGCCAAAAACAGCCGCTGTAAAAATGTCAAGTGTGCAGGAGGACTAACACTGAACTTTGGGCACACAATTGCCTCAATATCCAGAAAGGGTAAAAATCCACTTTGTGTGCAACCGAAATCTCTGCAAACCCAGATATTACCTGCAGTCAGGAAAGTTCATGCGCCATGCTGATTGGGGAGCTCTGGCTCTGACTCAGCCAGGAGTGTGTTGGACCTCTGCAAAGAGACCACTGCTTAAACACAGAAAGCAAGGGTTCTTCTATACAGCATGCTGGCAGATGATAGGCTTTTCTACTTAAAGTGGAGTTCCACTCACCCTGTAAAAAAAAAAGGTTAGCAGCTACAAAATCTGTAGCTGCTGACTTTTAAAAAACTCGGTCCTGTGGTGTGTCCCTCGAAGCCTGTTTCACCAGCCGTCCTGTATTCCAGGAGGCCGGCATCTTCAGTGTGGGCACCCGGCTGTGATAGCTTGCAGCTTCACAGCCGGGTGCCCACTGCGCATGCGCGAGTAGCGCTTCATGAATAATCCTGTAGCCTTCTGGAACCTGTCACGTGTCCCAAAAGACTACAGGGAGGGAGGACACCTTTTTCGCTACCGATCATGTAGGCGATCGGACCGGAAGTGGGAGCGGGTACCTGTCAAATTCGGAACCTGCTCCCCCCCCCCGCCCCCCAAAGGTGCCAATCCTTAATGGGAAGCGGGGGAGCAGTCCTTAAAGCGGAACTTCCCCTTTTGGGTGGAGCTCCGCTTTAAGCAATGACTGCTATCTAATGAAAAAGTACTCAATGCCTTGGAATATCACCACCTTGACACCCAAATCCACTGCCAAGCTGCATGAGCTTCCTGTGAAAGTTTCCCCTTAATATGTATTCATCCCCGTTCCCATTTGTCACCAATTTGCACTGCATTGTAGGGAGGTGCGTGAGGGTCATACGTTCCCCCCATACTGTACCTCCCAACTTTCTGAGATGGGAAAGAAAGGCACCCTTTAATACAACTAGAACTAATTACCGGTAAGTATTATAAAAAAAATGATTGTCTAAATTCAAAGATGCTTTTTCTATAATGTTTCCTTTAAACAGGCTTTTTAAAACAACAATACAAAGTGATAGGTTTAGTGTAGCATGCCACTTATGGCAGATATGTATTGCATTCGTTACATTGGCCTTCACATCTGTCCAAAATGAGGGACCACAGAGAAGGAAATCTAGGCAGAAGGTTTTGGCTCCAAGAGAGGGACAGTTGGGAGGAATGTCATATAGATAAGTACTGAATGTTTCTGCAGGCTCTGGTAGTGCAATGAGGCAGCAGAGGAGCATTGCAAGGCAACATATACTCTTAACAGCTTCTTGACCATACTATACCCGAATGATGGCTACAGCACTGTTGTCCAGTTCTTGGAGGGCGTCATATGATGTCCTCCCAGAATGCGCCCCCCTGCACACCCCCAGTGGTGTGCACCTGGAACTCTCTGTAATCTCTGAGTCCTTTGGACACAGCTGATTACATGACAAGGCAAAAGGCCAATCACAGCGGACTTTTACCATGTGATCAGTTGTGTCCAATCAGAGCTGATCACCATGTAAAAACACAACCGCCGGTTATCGGTAGTACTGCCAATAAGCGGCAACTGTCAAGGGAGAAATATAGTGATAATCAGGGTACTGATCAGTGCAGCCCCAAACGTGCCTATCAGTGCACAATAGCGCTGCACATCAGTGCTCAACAGTGCAGCCCAGCAGTGCTTCCAATCTGTGCCCAGCAGTGCTTCCAATCTGTGCCCAGCAGTGCTGCCAGTCAGTGCCTCCTCTTCAATGCCCACCAGTGCCGCCTCATCAGTGCAGCCTATCAATGCTTATCAATGCTGCCTAACAGTGCCGCCTCATCAGTGCCCATCAGTGCTGCCTATCAGTGCCCATCAATGCTGCCTTTCAGTGCAGCCTCATTAACGCACACCAGTGAAGGAGAAAATTACCTGTTTGCAAAATTTTATAATAGAAACAAAAGAAAAATTGAAGGGGAAAAAACCCCAAAGAGAAAATGGACTATCTCCCCATTTTGACAGCTAGTGGGGGGATCCCCAAAACCCCTGCCCCAGCTAGCGGTCAAATTTTCTGCGAAAGAGAAACTACAATTCCCGACAGCCTTAGCGGCTGTCGGCTTGTAGTACTCAATTATTTACCATGGCGCTGTGAAGCACCGTGATAGTTCATTCATTCTTCCTGTCAGTATATCTGCTTGCTTGTACATCCCATATGGAAAGCAGATATACTGACAGGTCTGCAGGAGACCACCCACAGCCTCTTGGGACATGTCACAAGTCCCAGGAGGCTGAAGGACCATCCACAAATCGCAGTGCGGCTCGTGCATGTACAGTGGGTAGCAGACTGTGAAGCCACAAGAAGTCACAGCCAGTTTCCCACAGTTAGCATGGCGGCACTGGTGACCCGAAGACTGTTGAAGAATTTTTTTGGGTGAGGGCAGCGCTGGATCCCTGGACAGGCAAGTGTCATTTTATCAAAAGTCAGTAGCTACAGTGTTTGTTGCTGCTGACCTTTAATATTTTTTTTTGGGGTGGGGGGAAAAGAACCTTATTAAATTGGAGTTCCAGCTGTATAAAAGAAACAATACAGACACTTACTTGTCCCTCAGCCCAGCGGTGTCCTCACCACCGCTGCTTTCACCAGCCATCTTCTCTCCCCAATGCTGGCATCTTCAGTGTGGGCACCCGGCTGTGACAGCTTGCGACTTCACAGCTGGGTGCCCACTGTGCATGCGCGATAAGCGCTGTGCTTTGTGAATGACCCTGTAGTCTTCTGGGACCTGTCACGCATCCCAGAAGACTACAGGGAGAGAGGAAAGGGAGGACAATTTCCACTTCCGATCGCCTAGGCAATCGCAGCAGGGAGCGGGTACCTATCAAATTCGGGTATCTGCTCCCAAAAGGTGCCAATCCTTAACAGGGAGCGGGGGACAAAGGCTTAAAGTGGAACTTCCCCTTTTGGGTGGAGCTCCGCTTTAAGCTGCTTGTTTATGAATTAGGTTATTGTAAATGTGCTGAAACTTATGAGTTCCAAGTTTGTTTCTCTCATGTTTCCCACATAGGTCCCTGTGCATCCTACTGATGAGATGACAACTGCAGTGCTCAAGATGGAGAAAAATGGAATTACTCAGATCAGCTTCATTTGGGTTATCATGTCACTAACAGCATCAAGCAGATGTAAGTATAATTGGCAACTGTTTGCTTCCTTTACTATGTATCAATATATCTGCCCCCAAATAGCTTCCAAGCTAGATTTAGATTAAGAGCCCCCTAGACCCCTAAAGTGGATATGAACTTAAAAAGTGAAAATGTTCTGTCTTGTAAGGAATAAGGTGGCTGGAGAAGGGAGTATAGATCATGGGTCACTCCTGGTATATTTTCATGGCTGGATGTTTTTGCTTCATGAGCCTGTGAAAGGAAGACCCAGTACTTTGATACATGAGGCTGAATATGAGAACCTCATCTGTTGCAAGAGAACAAACATTTTCACTTTGTCTTATGATAGAAACTTGCTCAATGTGTATGTGACGCACCCCTGTTGGTTTTGAATGGTCCTGTTTCCCCACTTAGTACACATGCAGCCAGGCACACTGTATTTTCTTCTCTTTCTCTCTGATTCTCTGATTAAGACAAGGGTATCTTTTATGTTTTTATTGCTGAGCAAAGCTTGGATTGGTATGGGGTAACCAAAGGAATCGAAGTAACTAAGGACTCTTCTCATTATACTGGCAGAGGCACTACTTGCTTGGAGGAATGCTTTAGATTAGTCCCTGTGTGGAACTAGTGGCTGCTTACAGTCTCTAGAGCCCAGAACCTGGGTCGCAGGCTAACAGTCCTCAGGATCATCAGCTACCATCTTCTGACATCCACTGGGCACTAAGTGAGGAAGACGTAGACTGATGATATCACCAACCATTGGACCCTCTTCTGTCCAGCCTCCACCAGGTATCCTTAAGAGTGCTTCTCTAGACCATAAAAAAGAAACCCCAGATTTTGAGGAATAGGCCCCCAAGCCTAAGCTATGGCTGGGACATTGATAATGTCCAAAATGCGTCTCAGCACACAGCTCATAGGGGCAGAGCCCCTCAGGCAGGGGACTCCTTTGGCAGGGCTAACCTAGGATCCAACCTCTACTCTGGTGCTTCAGACTGTTTAAGGGCTCTCCAACTACTTTCTGAACACACCTCTCGAGGGATTGGCTGGGTTTCCACAAACATTCAAGCTTCTCTACCATTCTTCTGGCTCTAATTCTAGAATCTTCCAAAATGCAGGGGAAAGCATTTAGACCAGCAGCCTGTGTAACATTGAGCAGACCAGAACAATCAACCCCTGCTTCACTGTTACAGAGGAGCTGGACTAAGTTTACCCAGCAACCTGTGCTAACTAGGAGGGTGCTACATGTAGTTGTCTGGAAGCAGCAGGTACTTGGAACTATTAACAATATACTGTCCTTCTTTCCAGCTGACATTCCAAGAATAACAAATCTGGAATGCCTCAATGATTTCCATGAGAAAATATTTTGTCTCTGGGATGTTGTTAATCTAAACAGCAATTGCAGTGAAGATTTTGTCTTATCGTATAAGAACTTCAGAAACCTGTAAGTTGCTTTGAGAGATTTTTTACAACATAAATTACTATATGATTTCTTTTCATTTCCTACATAGGATCCATTTACATGATTGCATTGCAGTATTGCACCTTATATACAGTTGTGTCCAAAATTATTCAACCCCCAATGCTGTAAAGGGGTTTAGGGACTATAGTGTACATTTGGAATTGTATTCAGAATCAAATCCTACAAGGACGTTGTAACTACCCAAATGCAACTAAAATGACATCAATTGTTTATGTAATACAGTAGTAAATGGTTCTTATGTGGTTTCTTCATTGCCACAATTATTCAACCCCTTAAAGACTACCACTCTGAAGAACAGAGGTTCATACAGGTGCTTTCCATCAGGTATTGAAAACACCTGTGGATGTCACCGAGCAGCAATCAAGCATAATAAGCACCAATTAGGCAGCTTTAAAATGACTGTGATACTCAGCTCCTTCTAGACATTTACTGGTGTGGTTACAAACATGGTGAAGGCAAGAGAATGGTCCAGGAAGACAAGAGAAGAGGTGATTTCTCTTCACAGGAAGGGCAATGGCTATAAGAAGATTGCAAAGATGTTAAACATACCAAGAGACACCTTAGGAAGCATCATTCGCAAATTCAAGGCAAAGGGCACTGTTGAAACGCTACCTGGTCGTGGCAGAAAGAAGATGCTGACTTCGACTGCTGTGCGCTACCTGAAGCGTAGAGTGGAGAGAAGTCCCCGTGTGACTGCTGAGGAACTGAGAAAAGATTTGTCAGATGTGGGTACAGAAGTTTCAGCCCAGACAATAAGACGCACACTGCGTAATGAAGGCCTCCGTGCCAGAACTCCCAGGCGTACCCCCTTGCTGTCTCCAAAGAATAAGAAGAGTCGACTGCAGTATGCCAAAAGCCATGTGGACAAACCACAAAAGTTGTGGGATAGTGTTCTGTGGACTGATGAAACAAAATTAGAACTGTTTGGGCCCATGGATCAACGCTATGTTTGGAGGAGGAAGAACAAGGCCTATGATGAAAAGAACACCTTGCCTACTGTGAAGCATGGTGGAGGGTCAATCATGCTTTGGGGCTGTTTTGCTTCTGCAGGTACAGGGAAGCTTCAGCGTGTGCAAGGTACCATGAATTCTCTTCAGTACCAGGAGATATTGGATGGAAACGTGATGCAGTCCGTCACACACCTGAGGCTTGGGAGACGTTGGACCTTTCAACAGGACAATGATCCCAAGCATACCTCCAAGTCCACTAGAGCATGGTTGCAGAGGAAAGGCTGGAACATTTTGGAGTGGCCATCGCAGTCACCAGACTTAAATCCGATTGAGAACCTCTGGTGGGACTTAAAGAAAGCAGTTGCAGTGCGCAAGCCTAAGAATGTGACTGAACTGGAGGCCTTTGCCCATGAAGAATGGGCGAAGATACCCGTAGATCGCTGCAAGACACTTGTGTCAAGCTATGCTTCACGTTTAAAAGCTGTTATAACTGTAAAAGGATGCTGTACTAAGTACTAAGATTGAATGTCACTTGGGGGTTGAATAAAACTGATAATGCTGTGAGCACAGAAAAGACATTTGTGGTTATTTCATTATAACTGTTATGTTATATTTGTCTGACTTACAAGTGCCTCTTTAATGTAAATGTAAGCAAGATGACTGAATGATCAAAAGCAATGTCAAACTGGCCAAAACACTCAATTTCAGTGGGGGTTGAATAATTTTGGACACAACTGTATGTTGCTGCGTTGTGGTGGCTTTAATTTTTAAGATCGCCTAAGCGTATTAAGGCACCACACATGTATCATATGGTACGTTGAGTTACAAATTTTGTGACACATCCTATTTTTGTGACTTTTCAGTGCATTGGTAGCCCATTATTGCTTTCATGCAATGCACAGTAATGCAATTTAACACATGACAAAAATGGAAATGGGCCCTTGAGCTTCTATGCCTGCTCATCTTTTCTCATGAAGTGGCTGTAACATTCTGATGTTAAAGTTTCTTCATTTCCACCTTGAAAGTGACAGCAACAGGCTACCATGTTCATCAGTGATATTTTGCAAACATGACATCACTCAACTTCTCTTTTAGTGAAAGACCAAATTAACTTTCTGTTTAAATCTGCTAAATAAATCATCTAAATTCCATGAACATTAAAACAAAAGTGTGTAAAGTCTGTTAAATTTCTTGAAGAAGCCACCAGTGAGTAGAAAACTTTGTGTCCTGCCTGCATGCTTGTAGGCTGGTGTTGTCTGTTTCCACTGTAGGTGGTGCCTAACTGAAGTGGTACTGCAGCTAGAGAGGAAGGTAAGAGGAAGCTGGTTTCTCTATGGTTTCTTCAGACCCCTGAAGCAGTGTTCTGGTTGGCTATGCTGCATCCAAGTGACCCTGGCAGCCATCTTGGGTCAAGCAGAGTCTTTTTAAGTCCCTGCCCCCAGGTTTTGGAGCGCATTTGCAAAGTGGCTAGTGTAAGAAGAGCCCACCTGTCCATCAGAGACAGCACTTTCAGTAGTGAAAGGTTCCTGAGGAGTAGGGAAAGAGTAGCGCCTTCACCTACAGTTCTGCAAGTTCCCTCTTGGTTCTGGACCAGCCATGCTGCACTCCACCTCCCTTGGTAGTGCTCTTTTCAGCTCAGGCCTACCACTGCCGTGAAATCTGAGTTCTCGGATGGGCGTTACTCCTCACTGATTTGTTGTAACTCTTTTCGAGTCCCTCAATACATTGTTTTACCATCATCCTGGCCCCTGTGTCATTACAGCCGCTGCACCGCACTGCACCCACCCCACATGCTGCAGAACAGGAGATCTCTCTGTGTGAAAGCTATGGCCTCTCTCTAGAGATCCAGCACACGCCTTGCAAGTAACTTTGTAATCAGCCTAACTATTGCTCCTTTGCTGATTGGAGAGCTAAAGCTCTGACAGCAGGGTGTGTTGGACCTTTGTAGAGAGACCACTACTTGTGAACAGAGAGCAAGAGTCCTTCTTTACAGCATGTTGGCAGGAAACTAGTGTTTCTACTCAGGATGTGACTGCTTTCTAAAAAGAATGAGCTGTAATATTTTGAATAGCTTTGGTTTTGAATCACCTAGAATGTATTGAGCAGATGTTAAGTAAACGTTAATTGGGTGTTAACAGGTTAGTTCAGTTGGGCCTGTTTGAAGCAGCACAGGCAGCAATCCCTGCAGGCAAAAAGACTGAGATGCATTTCTGCAGCCTTCAGTATAGTATCAATATTATTTTCTCTTTCTCTCTCTTTCTTCATAAGTATATTACTTATTTCTACATAAATTCATTGTCCTGGAAATAGATATTGTTCTAGATCTTTTTTTTTTGCCCCACAGACCTCCTAATTTGGGATTTATGTTTTTTACAGAACTGAAATGTGTCATGACCTGCGAAATGAGCAGTTTGGTCATTCTGTGGTGCCTAATAAGTGTTTATGCAATATCCCTGTGAGTGCTTTTGCAATTTCGGAAAGCTATGAAATAGAAGTGGAATCACATGGAGTACTTGTGGACAGTACAAAAATTCACATTGGATCCACAAGTAAGACAGAAGCTAAAATTAAAACTTTACTATCTTATATCTCATACCCATAGAACATTATCTAAAGACAGAGTTAAATGTGCTGCTCTTTAACCACTTCCAGACCGGACACTTTTACCCCCTTCCTGACCACGGCAATTTTCAGCTTTCAGCGCTATCACACTTTGAATGACAATTGCACAGTCATGCAACACTGTACCCAAATTAATTTTTTACCATTTTTTTGAGACAGATAAAGCTTTATTTTGGTGGTATTTATTCACCGCTGGGATTTTTATTTTTTTTGCTATGTAATTGAAAAAGTCCAAAAATTTTGAAAAAAAGTGTTTTTTTTATACAAATTTGGAAAATAAATAATATTTCATCATAAATCTTTGCCAAAATTTATTCCGTTATCTTTTTAGTAAAAAAAAAATCCAAATTAATTTATAACCAAAAATTATAATTTTTAAACATTTTTTTTTACATTTTTATTTTATTTTTTTATATTATTATTTTTTATTTTTTTTTTACATACTGTCACCCTAGCAGTACAGTGTCACCATGGTGACACTGTACTACTTGTGGGGGGTGATGAAGATTTTATTTTTTTTTTTACACTGATTGCTTTTACATCCATATAGGATGTAAAAGCAATCATTTCTCTTTCTCTCTGTCTGCATTCTTGCACTCATTGAGAAGTACTGAGGGAGCTGTGATTGGTCACAGCTTGTCACATGGTACAAGGCTGTTGTGAATAGCCTTGTACCATGTGACCTCTGTGATCATTCACAGATTTCACATGTAGTAAGCAATGATGTCACAAGTGACATCTTGCTTACTACTTTGCATGTGATCACTGATTGGCCAATCAGTGATCACATGATCAGGACCTCGTACAGAGGTCCCGTCCAACGATCGGTGTTTCACTGTGTCCGGAGGACACAGCGGGCACCGGATCGCGGTGCTGAGTGCTTCAAGGGAGCGCGCACAAGCAAGGTGCGGGGAGGCCATTTATAAACAGCCACCCGACCCTGCACTGCCACTGTCCGGCCGTTTATATACAACGGCCGGTCGTGAAGTGGTTAAAGGATAAGTTCACCTTTGGAAACATGTTAAATGTCCCACTCGTTTTTAGGGTGGAGAATGTAACATGCTCCCACTCCTGCAGCCGCTGCCTCTAGTGACAGCAAGTGGGGAATCTTCTTCCCAGGCTTGCTGTCACTGTTTTTAAAAACAGTGGCCGTGTGGGGCTCTGGCCACGTTATTCATTCCTATTCACAGGGCTGTGGATAAGAGGCAAACACCAGTCCTCCTATACGGGGCCCAGGCCAGCAGGTGGGCCTAGGCAGATGGGTGAATCGGATGTGGGCAGGGAGGATGATCGGCACGATGAGAGGGAAATTACTGAAACCAATCCCTTGTATAGCTTTCTCTGCAGCAGCATATAGTTGGATTCTTCTCTTCTCCCTCCCACTGACATTCAGCTGCTGCAGGGAGAGCCATACAGGGGATTGGTTCCAGTAATTGCCCCCGTCGCACCTTATCACTCTCCCTGTGCACCATATGTTTCCCCATGCTGCTCAGGCCCCCTGTGTGCCCCCACCCCCACAGTGCTGCCAGATATCCTCCCCTCCTTCCTAACAGCAGCTGCAAGCACACAATAGGATCCTTCAGGATGGAGAGTGGTGGAAGGGTCCGGTAGAAATGTCACACTTACCAGCCCCTTCCTGCCCTGGATGAACACAGTGAGCACTCAGTACCGGTCACTCACTGTGTTCTTTCATAACTGAAGCATAGTAAACGGTTTGTTTTTTTTTGGGGGGGGGCTATCAGGTTGGCTGTATGGGGCCCATGGACGGACTGACAACTTATGGGGCCCCCGGGCAATAGGGGATCATGGAGCCCCTGTGTCCTTGGTCAAACTCAAAAAAGCCTATGAATAAGGTGCCAGGGCATCTCATGGGGCCCCCTACTGACCCCGGGCCCTCGGGCAGGTTTACAAATTGTCAGTCCGCCCCTGCTGGGGCCCCGTGGTTTCTGACATGAGCCCTGCCTATTCAGACCTCCACATACATCACAGAGTGCACATTCATGTGGATCAAAAAGCAGACACACTGTGTTATGATCTGTGCATCGAACCTGCATAGATGTATACTCTGTGCACCTGTGTGAGTGAAGTAGAAGTCATAGACTGGACAATTATGCAGATACTATGACCCCCACTATGACCCCCCCCACCCCCAAAAAAAGGCATACTATTATAGCTTACATCTAAATGAGGGCATGTAATGCATCTTTAGTTTCTTGAGGTGGGGAGGTGAATTTAGCTTGAAAGCCCACCCAAACGTCAAAAAGCATATATACCTTTTTTCTAAAAGTTTGCTGATGTCAGTGGTCCTTTCTTATCCCCAATGGCAGTAGCGTTGGGAGGTTTTTCTTGCTGCAATGAATGGCACTCATGTAATAAACACAGTTCAGTGCAGTAATACTCTGAGCTCAGGCTGTATATCAAAGTTGCCCTAAAAGCAGCCCATAGATTATGCAATTTTATACCATCAACAGATTCTCCCATCAAGGCAGTCAGTGTTTATGGTGGAATCACTCCCTCAGTGCTATTTTGTTCTGCCAGCGGGGAACCTTCCTTGCCAGCAGAACATGATAATCACTTCTAGCAGCTATCACATGAAAAAAATCTAACAGGCTAGTTGTGCTGAAGACGATCGATGTATTGACTTCAGTACAACCAGCCTGCCCATAGTTCCTGCTGAACCTACCAAGATTTGATCCATCTATCACCGGCTTAAGATGCCAGAAGACTGGCACCTAGAAGAAGCCGGGTAGAAAATGCTGGCGAGGGACATTACAGGTTGCGGACTATTGGAGCAGAGGTAAGTCTTTCTTCCTTTAGTCCTACTTTAACCTGGAAAAAGGAGGATATCTAGGGAATTATTGTGGTTTTGCAGAGCAGCCTGGATCCTCCTTTTCTTGGGTTCCCCACAGGCTCTCCTGGCCCCTCCTTCCTGTTGGGTGCCCCCACAGCAAGCAGCTTGCTATGGGGGCACCCATTGTTCCGTGTGTCCATTCCCACACAGAGCCGTGGCTTGTCCCCGCACCCTCTCTCTTCCCATTGGCTCACTGGCTGTGTTTGAAAGCAGTGGGAGCCAATGCCTCCCTCTTCTGTCTCAGCCAATGAGAAGAGGGAATCCAGGATAGCAGAGACTCCAGTGCACATCACTGGACCGAGAGGGGGCTTAGGTGAGTGTTAGGGGGGCTGGGGGTGATACTGTACACAGGAGGTTTTTTACCTTCATGCATAATGTAAAAAACCTTGAATCTTTAGAACCACTTTAAATGTAGTGCTCACCCCTGAAAGGGCCCTCTGTTTTCCCCAGATTCTTTTCCCAAACTAGTGTAGCAGCAGCCTGAGGCATAGCAACAGTCACTCTTCTGGTTCAATGATCACTCTAGGGGTGTCTTTTTTATATTTATTTTTATTGCTGAATAACCTGGATGGGGATCAGAGGAGCAGAGGGATACTCCACTAACACAATGCAGCAACACAAGGATACTCGTATTTTATCAAGCATCTTAGTATGATCCCTCTAGGAGCCAATAAGGAACTGAGCAACACTGAAACTCCGAAGGGAATGTCCCAAATGTAAGTAAACTGATGCACAAGGGACAAGGGTCACTAGGATCCTACAGATCTGTACTCACAATGTCCCCCTGATACTTGGATGCCGCCTTCCAGTATCAGCTAGACATTTCTGCTGTGAACTTTCCACACCAGATCCTCCGTGAAATCCATTAATCAGTTCCAGCAAGGTTCAGCAGAATAGGCCCCACAGCTTTAGCACAGATGGGATCTCCTCCTGGGCAAGATCCTTGCTGCCCCAGGCCTCATACTATTTATGCACTCCCCAGCCACCTACTGGGCACCCTTCGACAGGGATTAGCTGGGACCACATAAATATATAGGCTGCAAATCTGACTCTCCCATCCCACTACATTCCAGAATCTTCCAGAAGACAGGTCCAACCTGCAACCAGTGAGACCCAGAACAGCCCAAAGTAATCACAAGCTGCTACAGCGATTACAGAGGAGCCAAAACTAAATTCTAGGAGGGTGCTACATAAATATTGCAGCAAAAGTTGCAAAATTTACTTTTCGAAAAGTAATATAGTTTTAATTGATGTAGCCCTGTTCGCCTATTATGACAAGGAATTTCCTCAGGTAAAAGCTGTCAGCAAAATTTTACAGGGAGGAGGTTTCTAAAGGTATTTCTATATAAACACCAACTATGTTCCCTGGCCCCAATCAAACATTATTAACCCCGCTCATGGCCAAAACCTTACATTTTTCTTTTTAGCTGTCTTCTGCAGGTTGATCATAGCTTGATTCTTTTTTAAGAAATAATTATTTCTTCTGCAACATTTTTTTTTGTATCTTATCTGTGTTCAGTTCTGTATTTGCTTCTGTGGGAGTAATGTCAGCTGCCCTATATTTTGCACAGTTAAGCCGAGAGCTCCATCAAATGTCCAAGTTGACTTCAAAGAGGATCAATATGGTATAGTGCAATGGAACACTGGTTATACATCATCCGTAATCACAGATAACCTGTGCTTTCAAGTTCAGATCATCTGTAAGCACAACAGAGAAGTGGTAAGATTCATTTTTATTATTTCTATGTACACAATACTGCCTTCTCTATATCTGGGCAGAAAATGCCTCTTCTCCTGTTGCAGCTCTCCACCATTTTTGCTCAACAGCTGGGACTGAACACTGTTCAGAAACATCATTCAGAAATCCAATGTAGCAGAAATAAATTTACAAACTGATGGCAGTTTAACCGTTAAAGCAATCCTACCAGAATTTTTTTTCAATCCAAATTTGTTCCTACTTAAAATGTTAACTGCCAGTTTGCCATCTAAGGCAACCCAATTAGGATTTTTTTAATACATTGTTCAAAAAAAATTAAAGGAACACTTTGAAAACACATCAGATCTCAATGGGGAAAAATATCATGCTGGATATCTATACTGATATGGACTGGGTAATGTGTAAGGAACGTAAGGATGCCCATCGTTTGATGGAAATGAAAATTATCAACCTACAGAGGACTGAATTCAAAGATACCCCGAAAATCAACGTGAAAAATGATGCAGCAGGCTAGTCCATTTTGCCGAAATTTCATTGCAACAACTCAAAATGGTACTTTGTATGGCCCCCATTGGGGCATGCTCCTAATGAGACGACGGATGGTGTCCTGGGGTATTTCCTCCCAGATCTGGACCAGGGCATCACTGAGCTCCTGGACAGTTCGAGGTGCAACCTGGAGGCATCAGATGAACTGAAACATGATATCCCATAGTGTTCTATTGGATTTAGGTCAGGCGAGCGTGGAGGCCATTCAGTGGTATCAATTCCTTCATCCTCCAGTAACTGCCTGCATACTCTTGCCACATGAGGCTGGGCATTGTCATGCACCAAGAGGAACTCAGGACCCACTGCACCAGAGTAGGGTCTGACAATGGGTTCAAGGATTTCATCATGATACCCAATGGTAGTCAGGGTGCCATTGTCTAGCCTGAAGAGGTTTGTGCTTCCCTCCATGAATATGCCTCCCCAGACCATCACTGACCCACCACCAAAACGGTCATGCTTAACGATGTTACAGGCAGCATAACATTCTCCATGGCGTCTCCAGACCCTTTCACGTCTGTCACATGTGCTCAGGGTGAACTTGCTCTCATCTGTGAAAAGCACAGGGCGCTAGTGGCAGACCTGCCAATCCTGGTGGCCAATCGAGCTCTATGGTGCCAGGCAGTGAGCACAGGGCCCACTAAAGGACATTGGGCCCTCAGGCCACCCTCATAAAGTGTGTTTCTGATTGTTTAGTCAGAGACATTCACACCAGTGGCCTGCTGTAGGTCATTTTGTAGGGCTCTGGTAGTGCTCATCTTGTTCCTCCTTGCACAAAGGAGCAGATACTGGTCCTGCGGATGGGTTAAGGACCTTCTATGGCCCTGTCGAGCTCTCCTAGAGTAACTGCCTGTCCCCTGGAATCTCCTCCATGCACTTGAGACTGTGCTGGGAGACAAAGCAAACCTTCTGGCAATGGCATGGTATGGCCTCATGCTATCAGTAGTGACAGTAGTGACCCTATACAAAACTAGTGAAAAACAGTCAGAAAAGATGAGTAGGGAAAAAACTGTCAGTGGCCTCCACCTGTAAAACCATTCCTGTTTCGAGGGTCGTCTCATTGCTGCCCATCTAGTGCACCTGTTGTTTATTTCATTAACACCAAAGAATCTGAAACTGATTAACAACCCCCTCTGCTACTTAACTGACCAGATCAATATCCCAGGAGTTTCATTGACTTGATGCTATAATCTGATTAAAAAGTCTTCCTTTAATTTTTTTGAGCAGTGTGCATATATATTTGTTCCTACTTAAAATGTTAAATCCTAAATGATATTAACCACTTAGAGACCACTTACCGCAGATTTACTGCAGCCGTTGCGCTGGATCACTAAACATGTAAGTGATCCGGCATTTTTCTCCGCCCTGGTGTTCTGTTATTCGCTACAGCAAAAGCTGATCAGCGGGTCCCGGCCAATGATTTATGGATGGGAGCCGCTGATCGGCCGAGTGAATTACAGGAGAGAGCCTTGTGTTGGTAAACAACACAGGGCTCTCTACAGAGTGCAGCAATGTGGCTGTTTTTTTTTTCTTTCTGCAAAGCAGGGAGTAAAAACAGGCACATTGCTTAGCAAAAGCAACACATTTTACACTTGTTAGGCACACGGTTAACCCTTTGATTGCCCCTAGATGTTAACCCCTTCCCAGCCAGTGTCACTAGTACATTGACAATATATATTATTAGCACTGATCACAGTATTAGTGCCCCTGGAGATCAGTTCCCACAAAGTGTCAGATTGCCCACTATCACAGTCCCACAGACATTACTAGTATAAAAAAAAAATAGAAATTCCAGTATATATAGCAGCGTTTGAAAACGCTATAACTTTCATGCAATCCAATTAGTATATGCATATTTTATTTTTACCAAAGACATATAGCAGAATACATTTTGGCCCCTAAATTTATGTAGAAATTATATTTTTCATTTTTTTTATTGGATATGTTTTATAGCAGAAAGTACTTTTTTTTCTTCAAAATTGTCTTTTTTCGTTTATATAATAAAAAATAAAAATCCCAGTGGTGATCAAATGCTACCAAAAGAAAGCTCTATTTGTGTGACACAATTATGTAGATTTCATTTGGGTACAAGGCTTCATGACCACACGATTACCAGTTAAAGTGGAGCAGTGCTAAATAGCAAACAATGGCCTTGTCATGAAGGGGGTAAAACCTTCCAGACCATAAGTGGTTAAAACCCAGTAACAAAATGTTAATACATTGCAGCCTCTAATGGCAGCCTAAGACTGAACAAAGGAAAACAAAAGTGATCACCTTATGTAAAGACTGATCAGATTTAATGTATTACATTTTTGTGTTCGGGTTTAGATACGCTTTTAAGTAGTTGTGAATTTAGAAGGTTTTTTTCTTAATGCATTCTCTGTAATAAGGTAGAAAACCTTCTGTGTGTAGTTTCCCTCCCTATACCTACCTGAGCCTCATCTCGATCCATCGCTATGCCTGAGAGCAGTGGCTCTCTCCTCACTGGCCATGTGTGACACAATTATGTAAATTTAATTTGGGTACAAGGCTTCATGACCACATGATTACCAGTTAAAGTGGAGCAGTGCTCCACCATTGGGGAGATTTACCTTCACTTCATATCCCATAGCCAAAACAGGAAGTGAGAGGTAATCCCTGAAAATTAAGGGAATTCCTTGGAGACCCCAGGTCACCAGAACTGGTGTCTCCACATTCCCCTCTATTACTTTTCTGGGGAGAACCCAAAATTTGGGGTTCTCTTTATTTTCACTTTCGATAATAATGGGGGCACAGACTATAATAAAAACCTAACAAGAAAAAAAAGTTTTGCCTTTAGTGATACATTAAGCTATAACCAGCCCTAATTAACTCCTTCTTCACCTTCTTCCATTAGCTATTATTTTTCTGATTTTCAAATTTTTTAAACTAACATTGGTAAAAGTAGAAGAAAAAACTATTTGTCTATTATTGCTTAAAAATTTAAATATATTTTCCAAGACAATTTTACAGAAGAAATGCTTGTTTTCCCCCCAAAAAATATATTTTTGTAATATACCTAATAAGATACAATTTGAAATACCTAATATTTAAAAATTGCTGTTCCACAAGGGGTGATGGGGTATACAGATGTGAGAGCTGAACTAACAAATGGTAAGTATAGGTAGACATAAAAGGCAGCCATTTAATCCACAATTTAATTGGCTGCTATGGTGTTCCCTGTAAAGCTAACTTTTCAGTTTTACTGTCTATAGTCAAAGTACAAATTTTTTTACAATGTCAATATACAATTGTCTTTTATTTTTCATATTAGTTTTAATAGGGCAATGTTTCCCAAAATATGAATGTGTAACACAGAGGTATTTCTTCATTGAAAATGGTACATTTCCACTCACAGCCATTGTGCGTGCCTTGTTGGATAGGCCTGGTATATTACTTAGTTGCAGGTTGTTTTCTATATCCCAGTCTTGATTATTACCAGGCTTTATCTCCTCACGCAAATTTTTTTTAGTCATCACTTCGCACTCATATACTGCCCTATCAGCATCGGCTAGCAGGTGGTCTTGTTGCCGGTACATTTGGGCAGGGCCCCTTCAGGAGGCATTTGGGCGGCATTTATCCTTTGCTGGTTTTCAGTTTTTCCTTTATTTCTTGTTCTGTCATTCTTGCCTGAGATATATGAGAAGTCCTTGGCTGTGTTCATGTGAAATTAGTTCTTAATTTTTTGGCGGTTTTCAGCTCACATATGTCATGCCTTCTTGAGCACTTCTGAGGAAGAGATTTCTGTTGATCTCGAAACGCGTCAAGTGCGATTTATGCATAACCCATGTCTAGATTTGCAATACCATCTTTGATGACACCACCGCAATCTGTATTGTAGCTTGATGTTTGTTTTATCATTGCAAGATTAAACTGCATATTGTTTTAACCTCCCTGGCGGTATTCCCGAGTGTAGCTCGGGGTAAAGTTTCAGCACCACAAGCTGTAACCCCGAGCTACACTCGGGAATACCCTGCAGCGCTGCTCCGAGATCCCTCGATCACTTACCTTGTCCTGCGCTCCCGCGATGTCCCTCCTGCAGTGTCCCCTGCAATGTCCTCCGGCCGATGCCAGTATCTGTCTTCTGGGTTCTGTTCCCTGCGACGTCAGGACGTACGGGACGTACGGGGGATGAAACCGGGGGGGAAATTTAAAAATGTGAAAAAGTGACATTCACTAAATACACTAAAATCACATAGTAAAACATTACTGTATCAAATCATTTCACATACGTTTTGTCCCGAGTGCTTTGTCCTGTGCCCTGCCTGCATTTTTACTGTTCTTTCTGCCTGGAAACTGAGAAACGTCCATGGCGTCCAAAAAGCGTCCATTAGGTCAAAATCGGTTTTAGACCAGCTAGAGAACAGCGATAGTAAATCAGAACCACTTGCAGAATTGAGTGATAATGATTTGTGGGGAAATTCGTCATCAGACACTGAAAACGATTTTACAACTTTAAACTTACAGAAAATCCCCCTGCGCTCCACAGAACCTAGTGACCAAAAAGTCAGCTGCTATCACCTCTTCTTTATACCTCAAGATAGTGCACACAAATAATATTAATGGTGAAGCGCTCAACTTATATAAAAGTGAAAATTATCTCCTACCTAAATATTAATAAATTATTCCCAATAAAATATCTAGTGCAACGTCCCCACATATAAATTATACACCCCCTGGTGGTATAGTGATAATCAACTAATGCTTTATGAACTGTGCAAAGTGATACATATATCCAAAAACAATTCAATGAAAAATCAAATGCAAAATAATTAGTGATGCCACACTGTGCAAAAATAATGAAAAGTGTTCAATAACTCCACTCCATGCTGTAATTGTGCTCTTCGTGATAATCTTGATGTGACTCCACTCAATAATAGCCAAAGTGCCCCCTCACCTTCCAAATTCGACCCTTGCGGGTCACAAAGCTTTATATATAATATATTTCTGCCAGGTTTTTCCTCCTCCACTGCCTCCACCGACTTAATCCTCCTCCAGGCAATGAGTTCCACTCAAATCACAGCATGTCTTTGGAGTGTGGGAGGAAACCGGAGCAAACTCAGGCAGGAGGTGCCATGGCTGGGATTCGAACCAACAACCCTAGTACTGCCAGGTGGAAGTGCTAACAATTTAGCCGGTGTGCCTCTCTCTCTCTCTCTCCATAGACTATAAAAGTCTTTTTATCTCACTTTTCCCAATCAATTCTTAGATGTGATGGCTGCATTCGTTTCCCGTTTTCTAGGTGTTCTTTCCTCTATTTTCACATGATGATCCAGGCAATAAGTCTGCCGTTTTCCAAAAGAACAAGCTCTCCTCTAAGTCCCATGCCACGAGCCACGTTATTCCTAAAAATTACAGGCCTACAATAAAAAAAATACATATTTCCATGCAAAAAAATGTACGACTTTGAGCACAGAAATACTGACATAATCAGACCACTAGGGAGGCTAAAAAAATCTTTTTTTTTAAACTGTTTAAATTGATTATATAAGAGAATTGTGCAGTTAAAGTCCCATCCAAAAGAGGACTCCTACCTTTGTATTCTTTAGGGATGTTGGCACTCTGTGTATTATATCCCTTCCTTATTTTGCGTATTAGTTTTAATAGGGCAATGTTTCCCAAAATGTGAATGTGTACCACGGGCATTTCTTCATTGAAAATGGTACATACCAAACAAATTAGGACTTGGAATGGTATTCAAGGGACTGGTCAGGCATTTACCCTATAATCACTTGAGAAGGTAATGTATACAGGATTGGACATTGATTAATCTAGTTAAAAATGTAGGGGTTGATTTAATAAAGGCAAATAGATTGTGCAGTTGCTCCAGAGCTTGGAAAATGAGTTTCACTTTCCAAAGAATACCCAATCACATGCAAGGAAAATAAATAAAACTGCATTTTGCTTGCACATAATTGGATGATAGAAGTCAGCAGAGCTTTCCCTCAGTTACTAAGTTCTGGAGCAACTGCTCTTGCAGAGTGCACAGACTATTTGCCTTTAATATATCAACCCCATAGTGCTTACAGAATGTAGGAAAGAGAGAAAGCAGAGTGTCAACTGGCAGCATCAGTTGCTATAATTAAAGAGTTACAGGTCTAGCAGTGTACAAGGGCACCATGTTCAACCTGCAGAGGTTCTCATCTAACGTGGGAACATTGGCATGCTTACCTACAACATTTGGGAGATACTCAGATTATACGAAGGTGATGTTGATGTGCCACGCCTGTCCTAGTATGGGTAACTCAGTAGTAGATAAATAGCTATGGGAAATGAGATATAGGGTTAGTTGGTCAGTGTTCTTAGTATTTCAATTTACACAGTAGAGATGCAGAGAAGATCCGGCAAATCCAAATTCATATAAATTGCTTAATTTCCACATCGTAATCAGTAAAAAAACGAACGCGTTTCTTCAGATAGCCTTGTTCACAGCAATTCAATTTGCACAAATGTAATATTTTAACACTAATTTAATATGATTTCTCAGGCAATGGAGTACAACGTCAGACAAACAAAACCTGAATATCACTTCAATAAAAAGCAGCTGAAACGAGGAGAAAATTATGTAGTGAGGGTCCGAACAATCCCAGTAAATGAATTCCAAGGAAACTGGAGTGAATGGAGTTCAGAAGCTGAGTGGAGAAATGGTAAAATTCTATGACTTCATCATCTTTACCGTATCAGATAGAACAGAGCCAGAAAAGAGGTTATGTCTGTTTTCATAATGTGGTGAATATTGTTGATAGTAAGATTTGCCTCCACCTTCCCTGGCAGTCCCCTCTGTCACTGAGTCACATTGGTTTAGCACATAAGGTCAAACACTACATAAATGAGTAGACCTCATTCAGTACAGCACATTTTTAGGCCTCTTTTACACGCGCAGACTCCACCAGCGGATCCGCCTGCTCAGCGGGGTATCCGTCTAGGCAGATGTCTGTCCGATTGCAGAGTGGACACGGACACAGTCTGCTTCCATCTATGGACGGTCTGATGGAAATGGACTGCCTGTCCATTTACACACGACTGTCACCCGATCCAATCTGCCCAGACGGAAAGGAACAGATCCCCCATCCATCTGTTTTTGGTGGATCAGATCGGATCGGATGCAGGCAAGCGTAAACGGACACATCCGTTTACATCTGCTCTTCCATAGAGGACAAAGGATGGTCCAGTTGGGTCTGCCTGAAAAATGGACAGGTGAATCCGATCAGTCCACCTGGGTAAAAGGGACCTGAAAGGGAACCTGAACTGTGGAATCTGAGATTTTCCACCATTGCTATCTTACCAGGCCTTGTTCTGCACCGTTGTGTCTCTGTGTGAAATATACTGTATATATATCAATGGTTTATCAGATGTTTAGGCCGTCAGGGCCAACGAGGCCTTCTCTGCTGGCCTAAACATCAGAATCACGCACTTACATTTTAATATAATTTTTCCATGAATGTATTATTCCCAAAAGTCTCTTTAAATCATAGCTTTCCTCTTGGTTTTGCTGCATCCAGTAGTGTATGTTTATGTTAGAGCTTTTATCCAATTATATTTCAGCCATGATGAAGGCCATGAGGTCTTCAGAATCAACAGTGCTGGCTCCTGTAGCTTACATCAAATGGCAATGAATCTGTAGCATTAACCAATCAGATTTTGAGTTGGTAACATCTTACAATCACATCGGTATTTTAACGACCTTTGATTGGTTTTCCAAACCTAAATGTGACAGATCAGAGGTAACCTGATGTAAATGGACACAGCAGACCTCTGTGTTTCCCTGCTTCTGTAGCCTTCTGGGATATGTGATTGTTTTATATGTATAAATAAAAGCACCCCTATTAGTGGTAAATGGTTTGTCCCATCCTTGTAAACTGATACATCTACAAGAGGTCTTGTTCTTTTAAAAAACAACAGACTTACTAGCTGGATCACAGGATGAAAATAAAAAAGAAAGCCTAAAAATTAAAACAAATGCAGCCATTGCATTTAAAAATTGGTAAGCTGCAATATAATAAATATTCACTTTTGGGTTTAATACCACTGGATTAATTCAGAAAGAACATCACTGAAGGCCCAGTTGTGAAATGCATGGCCCACCACTGATTTATATACTGTATAAATATCGGACTCATTTTGGTGTGCTGGCTTCTTTTATGATCAGCGATAAAAATATGACAGGGGCTCTAACCCTTCACCACTTTGGCTGTAGATACATTTAAAGAAGAACTTCGCCCTCTCACTCAACACTGACTATATTTAATCATTAAACTGCTAACTTTGGTAAATAGATAAGAAAGTATATCATATTTACTCGTTTAAAACCTTTTTTTTTTTTTTTTACATTTCTTTGGTTACTTTCTAATTTCCATGCCTAGGCAAATGGTGTCATACATCCCAGGAGTCTTCAGGAGGGGGGGAGTGGTTTTCTCAGCTAAGCTCCCCCTCCTGCCTGCATGCCTGAACTAAGGGCAGATGAATTGCAGCAAGTAAAAGTGTTACTAAACCCAGGACCCTGCATTCAGTAAATCTGGTCTTACGCAGTACACAGAACATGGAAGGGCAATTATTTTAGTAAATATAAACTGCTAAATACCTTTTATCATCGGCAGTTAGAGCAATCTTGTGAGTTCTATCAGTGTCCAGCAGAGCACATGTTAAAGCTTGTAGGAGGAGTTTCCATTCTGCTCTAGGAGGATGCAGAACCCTTAACCTCTGTCTGGACAGTGCTGATTGGCCCTGTGCTATTCACATGTACTCTCCCAAGAAGAAAAAAAACTCTCTAGCAATCACACTAAACTGATGTGCATGCCTTCAGTTCAGTTTGGAGATAAGAGGAGGTCGCTTGAAAAAGGGGAGGAACAGAGAAGAAAGGATCAAACAGCCTTTTTACACAATGCAGGGGATTAACCCCTTAGGTCCCACAGTGAGTATAACAAGCATGCTTTACTGCATATACAGACTGATTTTACAGTTGTGGGTTTAGTAACACTTAAATGCTACATGAATCATCTGTCCTTACTCAAGATGGACACGGCCAGAAATGCCAGGGGGTGTTTTTCAACATGATTTCTTAGCAAAATAAAGCATGAAGATATGGATGAATGAGGGAGTTTGCTTTAATTATTAAAAATGAATGAAACAGTGTTTTTAGGTTGTGGTGCTCAGATGCTGTGAAGTTGCACTTTAAGCTCCAAGCTGGATACAGTTCTGTGTTATACATCTGCAAGGTATATGCATATCTTCAAAAAAGATGACCACCTCTTTTTTCTTCTTCCATTTACATATTTACAAACATGACCTTGCTATCTGAAAATGCTACCTGTCTGGCTGTATGTTGATCCATTGGTTTTAATAGCTAGCTTTACTACCCAGAGCAAGTAAAGAAGTCAGACGTTCCAACTTCATTCTGACTTTAATGTACAGTACAAGCTTGTTGCAGGACTGTGAATGAAATAGTGGCTATGCCAAAGACAGCCAGGTAACTAGCATTCCCAGGTGGAGGCCAGCAATCATAGTTCCAGATTACTCTCAGCACAAGTTTCCTTTAAATGTCTTGCAGGCTAGTGATGGAAAAATTAGTTAGGTTCACTCTAAATTGTCAGTAAATGATAATAAAATTCTTATGTGCAGATTACAGCCTCACCGCACTGGATCTGATAGATGTCATCATCCCAATTACCTGCATAATGATATTATGCCTGATTATAGTGAGTTATGTCTGCTTGACCAGGTAATCCTAATCATTTTTTAATATCTAGTACATAAAGCACAAAATATATTGTGTAATTAAACGGCGCTGTCACCCTCAATCTCTCTCTAATATAGAGTTGAATGTGTCTAGTGATTTAATGTAGCAAATTGTATATATGTGACAATATAGTAAGTATAAAAGTTATATAAGGGCTTATTTACATTTGCAATTGAGGGTAGTAAAACCCTGTGGTTGAGCCTCATTTTTAACACCCCTCAACCGCTCCCGATTTTGCTGCAGAGATGGCGACTGGGGATGTAGACATGCTATGGCCACAGCCGGATTTATAACCCCCTGACCCATGTTTACCGCCCACTGAGCGTGACCCATTCAAGTTAATGGGGCCACGCTGCAACCGTACCACAACCTTACACAGAGCATTCGGTTGTCCAATATTTAGGAGTTAAAGCAGGCAGTGAGGAGGAGATAATGCTCTCTCTGAATAGCAATCCGAATGGAGATTGCTTCTCAGAGAGCAAAGCAGGTGTAAATGAGGCCTATTACAGTCAGGGTTGGTGCTTCCACTAGGCAAACTAGGTGGCTGTCTAGGGCACACTGCCACCTGGGGGTGCCTGGGCACAACACAAGCCAGCACAATCTCTGTGTGGGATGCTGCCATGTCCCAAATGATCCTCCAGTTGAGGGGAGGGGTGGCAGAGAGGAGGAGAGTACAGAGAAGGACAGAGAAAGGTGTCTGGGGCCAGTGTAGCAGATGTGCTGCCGATCCTTCCAGTGTTCCTCTCAGACTCAGTCCCTTACTGCAAGCCAGCTAGCGGCGGATGATCACTGTTGAGTTCAAGCCCTTCTTTTCTCATTCATCAGCGGAGGCAGAGCTGTGCCTGCAGAGGAAGGTGATGTCTCATGTCTGTGTGAGTGTACCCGGCCAGCTAGCCATCCATCACATGCAATGTGTTAGCAAGTGATGACATCATCACGATCCCCCAGCCTGCCCTTCTAGTGCCTGCTGATCTGTGTCAGTATTGGTGGTGGTGTGTTGTGTCAGATGTGTCACTGTGTGGGATCGCTCAGTTCAGGTGTTCTCTGTATGTGGGGGAGGGGTTGGGGCTGCCTGCTGTCACAGCATTTTATCTCCCCCCATTGCCTGGGGAATTCCAGCCTAGAATCTGTCAGAGTGTGGATCCATTATCCTCTACTCACTGCAACTGTCACCCTGCCACTGCCAGCCACAGATACAGTCCATCCGTGACACAAATTTTGTCTTTAATGCTGGTGCTGGTGGCATCTTATGGCATTTATTTTTTCGAATTACAAAATGAAAAGAAATTTAGCAGTTTCATGTTTTATTGAGTTAATATTTTCTACTGTTTTAAAAAAAAATGTTTTTTTCTGTGGGGTGGGGCGCAAGTAGCTGGTCTTGCCGAGGACACAAAATAGTCTAGCACCAGCCCTGATTACAATCTAGTTCTAAAAGACTCCAACATACAAACAATACAAACAGTGTTAAAAGCTGAACTCCTGGCTGGAGATAAAGTTACCCTTGCAGTAGGATCCCCCTCCACGATGGAAGGGGTAAATGTTTATTTTATCTAGGGGGATTGCAAGAAGGTGAAATTCTGGTGTTGCAGACATTAAATCAACACTGTAACAAAAATAAAGCTTGATATAACAAATATACCTGTACAGAAAATGGTGAATTATTATCTGTTCTGTTTTCTTAAAGAGAAATCATGCTCCAAAGTCTCTGCAGAAACTTATGCAGGCCATAGACAGGTCGAACATCGGCTGATTTTTCTTTTAAAAGAACGAAAAATTGGTCGTTCAAGCAGCCGACGTTACCATCAACGGTAAAAAAAATCAGCCGATTTTCTACAGCCTGCAAAAAGTGTCCCTGCAGAGAGCTCCGCTATTTCTTTGACAGTTCCTTGACATTTATAGCGGTTGCAACAATGTATCTATTTGTATCCATTTAGGATACAGATGTTTTTATTCGGAAACAAATAGATACATTGTTGCAACCGCTATAAATGTCAAGGAACTGTCAAAGAAATAGCGGAGCTCTCTGCAGGGACACTTTTTGCCGGACTGGAATTCCTCTTCTTCTTCATCCTCTTCTTCTTCATCCTCTTCTTCTTCATCCTCTTCTTCTTCTTCATCCTCTTCTTCTTCGTCCTCTTCTTCTTCTTCATCCTCTTCTTCTTCATCATCCTCTTCTTCATCTTCTTCTTCATCTTCTTCTTCTTCTTCATCCTCTTCTTCTTTTTCATCCTCTTCTTTTTCATCTTCTTCATCCTCTTCTTCATCCTCTTCTTCTTCTTCTTCATCCTCTTCTTCTTTTTTCTTCTTCTTTTTGTCTTCCTCTTGCAGGTCACGGCTCATGCGCAGATTTTTTTATCGGTAAAAGATCGGCCGATTTGCCCATCATTGCCGCGAAATTTTTTTTCCAACTTTACCGCTAAAAAAAATCTGCCAAAATACCGAAAAACGGCCAAACATTTAGCCCACTAACGATCCGAAAATCGGCCGATTGTCGACCCATCTATGGCCTGCATTACACTTCTAGGCATTACTACAGGACACATTAATGACGGAGGGGTTAGTGGGGGGAACCAACAAGTGCAGTAGGACAAACAGGTGATCAATTCTCCCAGAAGTGTTGATTTCTACATAGACTTCGAGAGGATTCCTCTTCAACAAAGCACTATTCGGCAGCAAAGGCAGGGGGAGAGATACATACAGTATTTAGTCACATTAATTAAGGATTTTTGATTGATTGATATCAGCCACATTAATTAAGGTTTTTTTTATTTATATTCATCCATTCCTAATTGATTCACAAGTCACAGAGATTCACAATTTATTTATTTCTTATTCACTAATCACAGTGATTTATGTATTATCTCTTTAGGTATCAATTTATGTATTTATTAGAATGAGAGTAGATTCGATTTAGCTATATATATATAAAAATAGGAGCGCGGCACTATAAATATTTATATTACTGTACAAACACTAGCAAGTGAGTCTGTGTAAGTGCCAGCGCACCAAGCACATTATATTAGTAGATAATTATTTATAACCCACTGAATACCTCATTCATAATAGCTCACAAGTATTCACAATTTACTACACACAGTATTTACCTTCTTCCTTACAGGTACATCTGTCACTTCAACCTTCATTTTTTGACAGTCACTTCAAAGTGAGCCTGCTACTTTAACTGTATTGGCAATGTGTATGTTTACTTTAAAATGGATTAGAAGGCAAAATATTAAAGTGTTTGCAGGTCAATTTTTAAAAAAATAATACACCTTATACTTACCTGCTCTGTGCAATGGTATTGCACAGAACACCCCCAATCCTCCTCTTCTCCCCTGTGTGTCCTCTGCTAGCATTCCTGGCTCCTCGTCTTCTCATTGCGTCACCATAGAAAGCTGCTTCTTATTGTGGCACACCTGTAGGCTTGATAATGAGCCCTGCTGCCTGGGTCTATAGACACAGACAGCGAGGCTTGGCCCCGCCGTCCACTCCCTCCTCACAGGATTTTACTCACAGCAGTGGGAGCCAATGACTCCTGGGGAGAAGAGGAGAGGAGAGAACCACTACAGATAAGCACAGCACTGGTTCAAGATCTGGCTCAGGCAAGTAAAAGGGAGAGTGAGGGGAAAATATACATTCTAAAATATTTTTTACCCTAATGCAGGGAAAGGGGTGCTTTACACCACGGCATCCGAAGCTTTGCATTGCACTTGGTGATGTAAGGCTTGGATGCAGCTGGTCGGCCATGGAAACTCATTCCATGAAGCTCTCTGCGCACTGTTGTTGTGCTAATCTGAAGGCCACACAAAGTTTGGAGATCTTTAGCTATTGACTCTGCAGACAGTTGGCGACTTCTGCCCACCTTGCGCTTCAGCGTGCGCTGACCCCGCTCTGTCATTTTACATGGCCTACCACTTCATGGCTGAGTTGCTGTTGTTCCCAGTTGCGTCCATTTTGTTCTAATACCACTTATTGGTATTATACCAGTTGACCGTAACAGTTAACAGTAGACGGGTGAACTTATTGCACAGGTGGCAGCCTATCACGGTACCACGCTTGAATTCACTGAACTCCTGGGAGCGACCCATTCTTTCACAAATGTTTGTAGAAGTCTGCATGCCTAGGTGCTTGATTTTATACACCTGTGGCCATGGAGGTGATTGGAACACCTGATTCCAATGATTTGGAGGGGCGTCCCAATACTTTTGGCAATATAGTGTATCTCAGCTCTGCAATCGCTTACTGAACTAATTTCTGGGCAGATTTTTTTGCACATAGGGCAAGTAAATTCATATGAGATCCTGAGCCCATTCTGGAGTTCAGCTTTAACCCAGGTTGTTGTTCACATTTGCAACTATACAGATATCAACTGTGTGTTTGGAGCTCTGATAATTTATTTTAATAATGCAGGTCTCTAGTACTTACTGTACATTTTACAAGTAAACAATATAAAAAATAAGGGTAATTACAGATGATGACTTTAACAATTTTATGATTCTTTTTGTTGATCACAACATACATGCCTTTAAATTGACAATGCCTACATGAAAGGACTATAATTGTATTTTCACATTTGTTTATATTCAGATACAAGAACAAATGGTGGGATACTATTCCAAACCCAGCAAAAAGCACAATTGTCAAGAGAAAACTGATACAGGTGAGCTAATAATTATAATATTAACCTGTAATATTAACCCGACAGTACACAACTGGGCCAGGCCTTGACGTGCCCTGCACGCTCCTGGCACATTTACCGGTGCTTCATGGAAAGGTACCATTATTGGGGACCTTACCAATCGTGACTGCTGTGACAGCCAATCACAATGGTCACATGATCCTAAATCCGCCCTGCCTCCCGGTGTCACAAACCCCTTAAAGGACTGGGAGGCGCCGGCGCCAAGGGGTTAAGATTGATTTGTTAAAGGGCCAATTAAACATATCTAAATTTTCTTTTAATTGATACCTACATAACACAGATTGCTGCAATTGGTAAGCCACAAGAATAGGCTGTATTTTATTTTGGATTGTAGCATTTGAAATTCTGGCACTGTAAATGCAAAGATTATCTTTTGCTTGACTGAACTTCACCTGTAAAGGAAACTGCAGACATTAGAAACCTATTTCCATTTATGGTCAAAGTACATGTCTGTTGGCTGTATGAGACAGTAGAATAAGCAGAAAGATGACCTCATCAGGCTCATGCTACTATTTAACTGCCCAATGAACAGGCTAGAGGTAGAGAAAGAACTGCATTCCTTCTTTGGTTTGTAACTGTAATACAGAAAGTGTGTGTCATCTGCCTGGCAGAGGCAGGTAAAACAGCTGCAAATATGTATATTATATCTGGGTATTTAGCTGTTTGCCTGGAGTTTAGTTTTAGGAATATTGAAAATCTCTATCCAGATCTTCACTGTTCCCCAAAAATCGGAAAATAAAAGCTTAAAGCCATGTTTTGTATTCTCTGTACTGGTAAACAAAATGCCCTCCTCTGGTAATATAATAGACACTAAAGAGTGTATGTTTATATTTTTATTTCTTTCAATTTCCCTCTAAAATAAAGCTATCATTTTACTATTTAGAAACATCGATCAATTCCACCTAGAAAATATGCTGCAAAAAAAACTTGGTAAGTTCACACTGTATTTTTTGATGGCCTTTAAACATTGCTTTTGTTATCAAATTAACATCCTCTCTTTCTCTTCACAGTGGAAGTTTTTCCAACAGAATTGTCAAAGCCCACAAGTCCAGATGTGGCCAGCTCACCCAGCATTACAATGTCCAACACCCTGTCAATGACATTTTAAATTCAGATTGTAAAAAGTTTATTTTTGAACCAAAGAATGAAGATATTGAGAGATGTGTTGAAATGTACCCCAAGGAGGAAAATGAAAACAACCCAATTCAAGAAGACAAACCAGAACATAAGGCTGAAGATCACCAGCTCGAAGATCTATCTATTGCTAATATGTTTTTTGCTATTCTTAATGATTCATCAGGTTTGAAGATAGATACATTTGAAAACCTAAACACAGGATCTACTGGTTGTCCAGCTTTGATGGATAGTTTTGATAAAGAGCACAAACAGCAGAACAATTTAAATGTCTCAAGGCATCGGAAATTGGGATACAACAACTATGACTCTAATGATTCTCAAGTTGACTCTTCATCTAACATAGGTGCGGTCAAGATGCCATGCATTGACCAATGGCCGGACAATGAAATAGGCTGTATACCATACACCCCACAAGTTAATACCAAAGACAACTGTTCATATCAAAGTAAGGGGGACACTTTAGCAAGTCCAGGCTATGACAGTTTTGCCAGTGCTGTATCTGAAGCACGAAAATATTTTATGGTCGATACACCAAAACCTTTGAGTCCAAATAGTATTTTGTATTACAACACAAAATATCCTTGTTCACACATTCGTGAGGACAGTTTTCAACCAAACATAAAGCCAAAACCTGGAGAAATCATATTGCAATGTCAGGAAAGCAAAACCAGTCCAACTTATTTATGTCCAGTGTCAGGATATCAAAGCTTTGATCAAGCAGTCCAAGAAAATGAACCAGAGCTTGGGTGCCACTGGACTGGATATAAGAGTTTTGACCAAGCAGTTCTACACAGTGAAGAAACTTCTGTCAGTGAATTGAATGGCTATCAAAGCTTTGATCAAGCAGTACAAGAAAATAATCCAAGGTCTTCTTGTTACATATCTGGATATAAAAGTTTTGAACAAACTGTTCAGGAAGGTGATGACATTTCTGTGCATGAAGTTAACGGATATCAAAGCTTTGATCAAGCAGTACAAGAAAGTGAAACCTCAGGATCAAGAAACTGTTCCATTCTTGACTCAGGATACAAACCCTTTGAAAGTCTTATATGCCAAAATAATGATTATTCAGGTAAGAATGGTTGTATTTGTGAAAGTGATCACTTAAGGGACAGACAATGTGAAAATAGCACAAACATTGACAACAGTCGAGATTATAGACTTCTCTCCTCCGGGTCAATGGAACTCATATATAAGGATTTTGTAAAGGCAACAAAGGAAAAATATCCTTCTTTTGTAGATAAACATTTTAATGTTTTAAAGATATCAATGGGTGATAACCATAACAACGGCATGACATCAAAATATGAAGGTATACCGTTAGCCTTGACTTTTGATATATGTGAGCATTTGAGGAACATGGAAAACATGCATGGACATAAGGTGCCACTCATCAACCTAGAAAATGGTACAATCCCCATAAATGGGACAATATTTCCCTGCCATCTGGTTTCTTTCTCTCAAGAACAGCTCTCAATTAAAAAGAATCTTAGTCTTCAAAAATTCCCCTCAACATCATACACTTTTGAGAATGCATCTTTTCATATGCCTCTGTATGATTTAGATATCATAGATTCAAGTCAGACAACTAAACATGTATTAATACAACAAAGCAGTTTGGATAAAGATGGCAACTCCTACATGAAGATAAAGTAGATAACCATTATTGATGTCCAGAGTTGCAAAACAAAATTGCTACCCCGAGCCAAACACTAAGGCTGGCCAAAGATGGATTATTTACTTTCAGGCAGCCAGTAGGCTGATCAAAAAAAAAATTCCCCAATTCTTCCCCACTGTGCTATCACATTTTGACAGCAGGGACTCCTCCACTGTCAGAGTACATTGATCAGCACTACAGCTGATTGGCTGCATGTGCTAATCAAATGGACATTTTCCAACATTCCCATTCGAGAGAAACCAATCATTAAATCAACTTCTCTTGAGTGGGAACAGTTATAGACAGATCCAAATTCAGCCAGTCCTTGCTGAACTGAACAACTGTAGATACATCTATGGCCAGCTTTATTCCATCAGAAAGTTTGCCACGGGATGGATTTCATAATAGAATTCATCTGGATTAATGTAGCAAGTAAAGCCTGATATGACCGAACATCTGATGCTTCTATGAATAAGTGATCTTCCATTTAAAAGTACATACAGCAAAACATGAGGGGCATATTTTTTTCTTCTTAGTGCTGGGAGTCTGATGCTGGTCATTTTGGTGTGGAGTTCTCAGTGCTGAGATTTAGTTTTCATATTGTTGCAGACAAGCTACAGTAACAATGTTTCTCCTACACTAAAGCACCCCAAAACACTTTACTCTTACCTTCTTGAGTAGTTAACACTTCACCAAACCATACAACCAGCCCTGACCACCTAATTGCTAAATACAGCTTTTAACACTTATTCATCCCATTCCTAACACTTAACCCAACCACTAAATAAGTTCTTAACACTTCATTTCCCAACCCTAACCCTTAAAAGGATCCCTTAGGACTTAAAGTGTTTGTTACCCCAACAAATCATATTCCTAATGTGTATTTTTTACCTTGTACTTGTGTTAAAAATTATCCTGTTCTCTTTCTATTTCTTCCTTTGTTTGAAATACCTGGTGGTCCAGCCACTGTCCCTGCTTTCCTATTTTAAACGCACTATGCTAGGTGTAGAAGCACCTCCATCCCAGCATGGTCAGTTTTCTAGCTGTGCCGGGAGAACAGCCTGCCTGTCCTCCAATGGACACAACCTGTGCTGACATGCCCCTGCACGTCTTTTCATTGGGTAGATCAGTGTCCTGCTGTTTCTCTGCTTTCAGCTGACACACCCCCTGCAGTCTCCACTTCATCACTCTAAAGCCCCCTATGCAGTTGAGCACAAGGGTATGTGATCACATACAAAAAAAGTATTTATAATATTTGCTATTCATAAACACACATTTTTACCTTTGCATTTCTATTTTAAACTGAATGGGTTGTTATACAAGGTGAGGGTTCACATATTCTTTAACTCCCCTCCTCTTCCCCATCATAACCCTAGTGTTTACCTAGCCAACAAACCAATCCCTTAACACTCCCCCAATCCTAACAACCTAACCATCTAACACTAACCCCTATTCTGTTGCACACTCACCCAGGGGCGGGCTGACCATTTGGAAATTCGGGCACTGCCCGAGGGCCCGGGGTCAGTAGGGGGCCCCATGAGATGCCCCTGGTACCTTTTTCATAGGCTTTTTTGAGTTTGGGCAAGGACACAGGGGCCCTATGATCCCCTATTGCCCGGGGGCCCAATGAGTTGTCAGTCCACCCCTGCACTCACCTTATCCTGTGCCAATAGCAGGCAGCACCAAAATCCTGGCACCAGATTAACTAAATCCATTCCATGTACAGTAATATTGCAGAATTGTTAAGCTTCTATTTATCACTCTTCAAAAGAGATCTATCAATGTATTCCTAATTGATGAATCTGTGGAATTGGTTTGTGCTCTTTTATAGAGCTATGGAATACACCGAAATGTATGAATGTACATAGAGTTTTCTGCTATGGTTTACTGTACTTTGCACACAGTCATTGCACTTTGCCTTGCCTTGTTAAGACCTCATACACTCTGCTGATTTTCAGCTTTGAAAGGCAAGAATTAACATCAGTTATTTCCTTAGGTATTGTGATCATTTTCATTTTATTTTCTCCACATTGTCCTGCTTTTTCAAATAAAATACTTCTAAAAATCACATGTGATTCTATCAGTTAAGGAACAAAGCAAATGTTGGTGTGTATGAATTATTGAAAGAACCGTTAAAGTGTTACTAAACCCACAACAGTAAAGTCAGTCTGTATATGCAGTAAAGCATGCTTGTTATACTGACTGTGGAACCTAAGGCGTTAATCCTCTGCATTGTGTAAAAAAGCTGGTTAATCCTGCCTTCTTTGATCCTCCCCTTCTTCTACTGTCCCCAAACCATCTGCTGATAGTACAGAGCCTAGGGGCAAGCTGCACATGCTCAGCTAGAGAGGTTTTTTTTTCATGGGAGGGTGCACGTGATCAGCACAGGGCCACTGCCCGGACAGAGGGTTAGAGGTCCTGCAGCCTCATAGGACAATCAGAGGAGAATGAAAACTCCTCCTACAAGCTTTAACCAGTGCTCAGCTGGACACTGATAGAAGTCACAAGATGCAATATGCTGCTGATAGGAAAGGTATTTAGCAGTTTACATTCACTAGAGTAATTGCATTTCCATGTCCTGTGTACTGTGGGAGACCGGATATAGTGAATACAGGGTCCTGGGTTTAGTAACACTTTATGACATTATGATATGTTTCTGTCAATCTTCTTCTAATATTGCTTCTACTAGTCCCATCCATCTGGATGGTACAGAATACCTTAAGACCCGTTCGCACCTTATGCTATGATTTAATGTGGTTGTGATTTGTTACAGCAGCCTTCTCATTTGAATGGGCTTCCAAAACACCAGAATGGACAAAAAAATGCCCCTGACCCTTTTTCCCAAAACAGTACCCCACAACACACAGTAATGAGCTGTGGTGTGCTTCAACGCAGTGCACTGCCGTAGTCTGTTGAAGTGTTATTGAAAACAAATTGCACAGCAGTGCCTTAACTTGCATTACCGCATAAATGTGAATGGGCTCCAAGTCTGCATTCACACCCCTCCATCTTTAGGTCCATGTATCTTCTACTGAAATCAATGGCAGTGTATGAGAATGCTTGATCATACACTGTTTAATGTACTGCAATTCCAGTTTGTATTGTATGTCACACATGGTAACACTTCACAACAAAAAAAGTAGAATTTCATGAACAGCCCACCTTCATTGCACACAACCACAGCAAAATGAATGTTTGGCTAAAGTTTTTACCTTTATGCCAGTTGAGCATTAATGGTGGTTCACAAAAGCCTACTTGTAGACTACTGTTCATTTATCATTTTAACCAGATGTTTAGGTAAGGCCCCTTCCTCCATGAGTCCGCTTGCTCAGTGGGGAATCTATCTGCTGATCCCCACTGAGCAAGTGTATGGCTGATCCGTGTCTGCTCTGCTTATGCAGAGCAGACACAGCCTGATGTCCTCTATGGACGGTCAGATGTAAACAGACTGCCTGTCTGTTTACACCTGACTGCCAACCAATTCGCTAGAGGGGTGGGGAACGGATGCCAGACAGCATCCACCTATGGATGACCTACAATCCCGTGGCCAATGGGAGGTAGATGTAAAAAATGAGGTGTCACCACTTCCGGAAATCACTGTAAATCTTTGGATTCCAACAGCCTCTGTGAAATGCCGGTCAATGAGATCTGTTGGCCGGAACTAACGCACACACAGCGCCAGGAAATGACGTCACAATGCTGGTGGAAGGAGCCGGAACCCTTCCCTTTTTCCAGCTACTTTTGTCAGCACTGTAACATAATTTCCGGGCACCATGTTGGAACCTACAGGGATTTACAGTGATTTCCGGCCGTGGTTTTTTTCCCCATCTACCTCTCGTTGGCCATGCGATTGTGGGTCATCCATCGGTGGATGCTGTCCAGCACTGTCCAGTCAGGTTTGGAACATCCATACCTGTAAGTAGCCTCCTCTTTGGAAGTTTTTGTTATGATCAAGTTTCATGGTCCTAATAAATCTTGCATATGTCATTCATCTCTTGGGCTCTGTTTATAACACTCTTGCACCTGGAACGGTGCTCCTTGCTGATCTTTTTACTTTCTACATAGAATGCATTACAGTGATATTAAAGATGTTTGTTTAAAACAAAAACTAACAAATATGTTACACTTAACTGCTCAGTGTAATGGTTTTGCACAGAGCAGCCCCGATCCTCCTTTTCTCGGGTCCCCCACTTCTACTCTGATCCTGGCCCCTCTCTCCAAGCAGGCTTGCTCCTGAGCCGTTGCTCTGCGTGTCTTTTCACACACACAGCCGTGGCTTGGCCCCACCCCCTCTCTCTCCTAGGTGGCCTAAAGTCCTCATTGAGATTTAACATTGGTCCCATGCACCTAGTGCTGCAAATTTTCTACTTATTAAAACTAGTGATTCAAAAACAAATACAGAAGCTGGAATGTGCATGGAATCAGTCTATTTTAGGCCCTGTTCAGATATCACATTGTGGGAATGAGCGGTCCTGCTTGTGATTCTAAAAGCACGATCTGAATGTGTTTCTATGTGTCGTTCATAGGGCAGCCCATACACTTCAATGGGTTTACTTATGCATGTTTGTTGCCCAAAGAAAGCTCCTGCTCCTTTTTGGACAACAAGCTTAGAGTGATTTTTTAAACTCGTCATGTTTCACATGACTGTCATATGCCTTTAAGTGTTTTCTGTATTTTGTCTTTGCTACTCCCTTTCCTTTGGTTTAGTTAATGTTGTATAGATAGCCCACCCCTTTTCCCAGTAAGGCATTGCAGCTCTTGCCTCATGTCATGAAGCAAGAAACATTATGATCTTTTGACATATCGAATGTTCATTGTTGTAAGATTCTCTCAGTTTATGGAATAAACATCACAAGATGTCTTCTAGATTGAGTCCCTGACTGTGGTATCCAACTGAGATTGGGGTTATCGATATCTCATCACAACTGTAAGTTACAGAGATCACACTTTCAATGCTTAGATTGGAGAGACAGAACACAGCCTTGCCACGTGATTCTGCCGCACAATTGCGGCAGAATTGCGCTGTGTTTGGTGTGCTATTAAGCATAGTGGCACCCAAACGAGCATCATGCCTTTTGCCTCCATTTGGAACTGCAGGCAGAATAGCCGTGATTTTGCCTGCGATTCCATATTGCCTAATATGAACAGGGCCTTAGGCCTTTGCATTAACATTTAACTGGCGGCACAGTGGCTTAGTGGTTAGAACGTCTGCCTTGCAGTAATTGGGTCATGGGTTCGATTCCTGACCATGGCGCCTCCTGCATGGAGTTTGCATGTTCTTCCTCTGCTTGCGTGGGTTTTCTCCGGGTGCTCCAGTTTCCTCCCACACTCCAAAGACATGCTGGTAGGTTGATTGGCTCCTGTCTAAATTGGCCCTAATATGTGTATGTATGAATGTAAGTTAGGAACCTTAGATTGTACACCCCTTGAGGGTTAGGGACTGATGTGAATATATAATATATATATATGTTAAGCGCTGTGTAAATTGACAGCGCTATATAAGTACCTGAAATAAATAAATAATAAACTGTGCATGCGTGTAGAGGTTCTGCCATGCACATACAGCAAGAGTGTCACATACGGGGAAAAGCACCATGTATTCATGCACTGGTAATTGCAGATGCAGGTGCTTACCTGATAATGGCTGCATACTTCCATTCACCTGTATTGGTAGCTGAATGCGGCACATGCAGATCCCGAGGCAACAGAAAGCATCAGTGATTTTCTGCCTGAGCACACAGAAGCTGCTAAGTATTTGTGTACATGAGGCCTTCTAGGTACAATATACAGAGCATCCAGAAAGTATTCATAGCGCTTAACTTTTGCCACATTTTGTTATGTTACAGCCTTATTCCAAAATTGATTAAATTCATTTTTTTCCTCAACATTCTACAAACAATACCCCATAATGACAACATGAAAGAAGTTCGTTTTGAAATCTTTGCAATTTATTAAAAATAAAAAATGAAAAAAAAACACCACATGCACATAAGTATTCACAGCCTTTGCTCAATACTTTGTTGAAGCACCTTTAGCACCAATTACAGCCTCAAGTCGTTTTGAGTATGACATATTTTTGGGCAATTTATCCCATTCTTCTTTGCAGTACCTCTCAAGCTCCATCAGGTTGGATGGGGAGCATTGGTGCACATCCTTTTTCAGATCTCTCCAGAGATGTTCAAATCAGATTCAAGTCTGGGCTGTGGCTGGACCACTCCAGGATATTCACAGAGCTGGCCCGTAGCCACTCCTTTGTTATGTGGGCTTTGTGCTTAAGGTCATTGTCATGTTGAAAGATGAACCGTCACCCCAGTCTAAGGTCCAGAACGCTCTGGAAAAGGTTTTCTTCAAGGATGTCTCTGTACATTGCTGCATTCATCTTTCCTTTGATCCTGACTAGTCTCCCATTTCCTGCTGCTGAAAAACATTGCCACAGTATGATGCTGCCACCACCATGCTTCACTGTAGGGATGGTATTGGCCAGGTGGTGAGCAGTGCCTGGTTTCTTCCAGACATGACGCTTGGCATTCAGGTCAAAGAGTTCAATCTTTGTTTCATCAGACCAGAGAGTTTTGTTTCTCATGGTCTGAGAGTCCCTCAGATGCCTTTTTGCAAACTTCAGGCGGGCTGCCATTTGCCTTTTACTGAGGAGTGGCTTCCGTCTGGCCGCTCTACCATACAGGCCTGATTGGTGGAGTGCTGCAGAGATGACTGTTCTTCTGGCAGATTCTCCTCTCTACAAAGAAACATTGCAGCTATTTCAGAGTGACCATTAGGTGCTTGGTTACCTCCCTGGCTAAGGCCTTTCTCCCTCGGTGGCTCATTTTGGCCAGGCGGCCCACTCTAGGAAGATTCCTGGTGGTTCCAAACTTCTTCAATTTACAAATTATGGAGGCCACTGTGCTCATTGGGACCTTCAATGCTGCACAAATTTTTCTGTACCCTTCCCCAGATCTGTGCCTTGATACAATCCTGTCTCGGAGGTCTACAGACAATTCCTTGGACTTCATGGCTTGGTTTGTACTCTGACATGTACTGTTAACTGTGGGACCTTATATAGACAGGTTTATGCCTTTCCTAATCATGTCCAATCAACTGAATTTCCCACAGGTGGACTCCAGTCAAGTTGTGGAAGCATCTCCAGGATGATCAGTGGGAACAGGATGCACCAGAGCTCAATTCTGAGTGTCATGACAAAGGCTGTGAATACTTATGTACATGTGGTTTTTTTTGTTTTTTATTTTATGATAAATTGCAAAGATTTCAAAACAAACTTCTTTTACGTTGCCATTATGGGGTATTGTCTGTAGAATGTTGAGGAAAAAAATGAATTTAATTCATTTTGGAATAAGGCTGTAACATAACAAAATGTGGAAAACGTTAAGCGCTTTGAATACTTTCTGGATGCACTTTATGCCCCTGTAAATGGCAGTGTAAATAAATATTCCTGCAGCTCCCTCTGTAAACTGTGGGTGGCAGTCACGTTTTATTTAGGACTACTTTGTATTGTTCTTCTTTTCTAATACCTCTGTTTTCCCTATGTAAAGACTATGAAAATTATTCTCTTCACAGATATGGAAAAATTCACTTTCCGAAGGGATTTTGCATTTTTAGAAACAAGTAAAATTAGTGTGCACATCTCTCCTAACCAATAAACATAAACAGACACCAAGTAATGGAACTCTCTAGTTAAGAGAAATGTAAATAACTACATGGACCTATTATATGTCTCTCTTTTCTTTCATTTCCACTCTTAGGGAGAGATTTACTAAAACTGAAATATGGTGCCGCTGTGCACAGAACCCCCCCCCCAAAAAAAACGGATTCTGTGCTCACTAACAGAAAAACAGTTTTGGCTAGACTTGCCAACATTAAAGTACAGCTAAATGGAAAGCGTTTTAAAATTTTGGGTAAAGCAATGGAGGGTTATAACCCCTGCCAGGTTTGTTTTTGCTATCTGATTTCCATTGGGGAGATCTCCCTTCACTTCCTGTTCAATAACCAACAAAGGAAGTGGTAGGAAATCCCTTCAAAGTGATGGGAATCCCTGGCTGTGACCAGATCTAGTATCCACATTGGAAAATTGTCCCTTTACTTTGACTTTCAATGATAACAACATACAGGACAAATAGAGAGGGTGAATCTCCCTAACAGGGACACAGACCACAATAACAACCTGACAGGAGTTCTAATCCCTACACACAAAAAAAAGTTGTGCCTTTAGTTAAACTTTTAAAGTGAAGCGCTACCGCAACAGGAGCCACTAGAATATTTGGGTTTTCTGTTCATCACTGAGCCCTGGGCAGAGCACCACCCCTGCTAACTCCACCAGTACCTTGGCCAGATAGTTCTCTAGCTTTCACACAAAGGAAAATACTCACACTTGTAAAACAAATACCGGTAATTAGGTTGTATTAAGATCAAAGAATAATATGGCAGGCAAGGAATACAGTTGCCCGAAGTTATCAATAAGCGAGGTAGTATAGAAGCAGAACAATGCAACACGGTACAGCACCCCTTTAATACACACCCACCTGTCCTGACTGAAGGTGTAAATGACAGTTCTCAGACCATGGGATTTTTCCCAGGTGAGCAAAAAGGAATAACAAAACACAAAGCTAGCTCACTTGTAGACCCTCAGTCAGAAGAAACTAAGTTTAGGCTTCAGGAAGCTGGTCAGAGATAACACCCACAACTAAACTATTAATTGGGTTCTTCTGCCGGCTTAGTTGTGGCCCTTTTGTCGACACGCAGTGGAGAATAACATCCTTTTAAGATGTAAAGAAATCAGAAGAGTCCCATTTAGCTGTAAAGTAATTAGCAGAGTTCTCCTTAATATATGAAATAGATGAGAAAAGGTGACTTTAAAGTGGAGTTCCACTCAAAAGTGGAAGCTCCACTTATTTGCCTCCCCCCCTCCACTGCCATATTTGGCACCTTTTGGGGGGGAGGGGGCAATGGGTACCTGGTTTTGACAGGTACCCGCTCCCACTTATGGCTCAGTTCGCCGCAGCAACGTTCAGCCCCATTCTTGCTCCCGCAGTCTCCTGGGAACTTTCACAGGTCCCAGGACCCTGCTGGACCAATCAGGAGTAAAAAAAAAAAGAGTTCTGCCTAGCAGAGGGATGATAGGGTTAATTCAGTTAGATAACCTGCAGGCAGTATTTGTAGAAGCTGTTAGGAACAATAGACTGCAACAATCGATGGTTGCACAAGAATGGCATACTGTAGAAGTGTATTGGAAATGGAATTTGTACTGATTGCAGCGGCCTGTACTATGCAATGTCCTTAACTTGAACTGTCTAGAACAGCAAACACACTTGCAACAACAGTATTTAAAGTGGGTTAGGAACCCGCTCACCTGGTCCTTATGCAAAGCAGGGCGTAGACATGAGCATCCTACTGGGGGCCTCCTTTGTTCTTTAGAGAAGTAGCTGTGATGATGAAGATGACCTCCCAGCAGCAAGCAGGTCTCCACCAATCTGCCTCTCAGGTTACCCAGGTTTCCGATGACACACGGGGCTTTCTGGCCCAACCGGGTCTGGTCTAGGTCCACCTGGCTTCACACAGTTCTCCCACGCACGTCCTTACAGTCTCTCTTTCTCGCCCCTCATGTTCCCGAGGTTTTTTCTTTTTATTCTCCAGCCCCCTGCAATTGCTCCTGGGCTGTGTAGTTTGATCTCAGCTAAACTGTAGGAAAAGCTCTTCTTCCAGCATACAAGTCCCAGTGGTCTCTGCACTCTTGTACTGGCACATGTGATGAACACAGTTGTTGAACACTGCCATCTTCTGGTCAAAATAAAGATCTGCATTATAGTAACATTGCACAAGGTCACATAAGGTTAGCAAAAACTTTTATTTTGGAGTAGGGAATAAATATGACACTTCTTTTTTTTTTCCATCTGTATTTCATTAAGGGGGATATCCCATTATTTGCAGTCCTTTAGACGCAACTAGGAGTGAGATGAAATCTCTCCAAAGTGAGGGGCATCCCTATTTTGACAGCTGTCACCGAAACAAGTGTCTCCAGTAGAATATTTCCCCTCTGTTTTTTTCCATAGACAACTGGAAATTTTAGATTTTTCCCCACCTCCAGTCCCAGTGACAATGGTTGTGAGGACAAATAGAATGGGCTGTCGTATGAGACACGCAAAATTGCGTGAACATCACATGTCAAAATTGTGTAGTGGGAACGCTCATTCCTGCTATCCGATAATGTGCACGGGCCTTAATGATGCAACCATAGTAGAAGCAATTAAACAAAACAACGCTGTTCGTCCCTTGTTTCGAATACTGTTTATAGTATGACATACAGTATATGATAAATGATACAATATACAAAAAGATTCACGTGTCCCCAAAGGAATCAACAAAAAAAAACCCAAACAATTAGCGGTGCACTAAAATAAATCTGGTGCCAAAACTGAAAATTCAGGATGCACTTGGACGAAAACCGAAACTGAAACTATAATGGACAGTTTTTAAAAAGTAATATATTTTTCAAACGCAATTTTTTCAGAAAATGACTTTAATGAATAAAAAAACCCCCACAATATATATACAACAATTTTTTAGTAAAATATGAAAGATAATGGCACACCGAGTAAATAGATGCTCATGCCGTAAATTGCTGTAAATTGTGATGCTCGTGGAATGGCGTCAAACTACGGAACTTAAAAATCTCCACGAGTGACGCTTTAAAAATTTCTACGTTATCAGTGTAAAGTTACAGAGGAGGTCTAGTGCTAGAATTATTGCTCTTGCTCTGGCGTTCATGGCGATACCTCATGTGGGGATTGAACACCCTTTACATATGTGGGCCTGGTCTACGTATGCATTAACCACTACATGTGAAGGGACGGGGGCACTTTAAACTTTTTTATTATTATTTATTTTATTTTTATTTTTTTACACTGTCCCTTTCAAAAAAAATTTAATCACTTTCATTCCTATCACAAGGAATGCATGCATCCCTTGTGATAGAAATAATTAGTGACAGGTCCTCTTTATAGAGAGATATTATTATACAGTATTTATATAGCGCCAGAAGGTTTGCTCAGCGCTGTACATTATAGTGGGGGACAGAACATGAGACAATACAGTAACAAAACAATACACGAGGGGTTCAAGGGCCCTGCTCTTTGGAGCTTACAATCTAGGAGGGAGGGGATAGTGGCACAGGAGGAAGTGGCTGTGGGGGATGGAGTGGTAGGAGGAGTGGAGGAGATCGGCTGTTAGGTGAGGGTGGGGTATGCTTCCCTGAAGAGATGGGTTTTCAGGGTGCGCCTAAAGGTGAGGAGGGTAGGTGACAGTCTGATGGATTGGGGTAGTGAGCCAATAAGACCCCACATCTCTCCTCTACAATGTAAAGCATTAGATCAAAAAAGCATTGATCTAGTGCTTTAAGGAAAAAAAATGGCCTTGTTTACAAAGCGCTGGAACAGGAAGTGACATCGCTCCGGTCCTCCAAGGACATAGAGATGAGTGAACGCCATCTTTCCTTCACTTATCTCTATGCCCAGCACCAGGATCGTTCGGTGGTTTCTCAGGTAAGCGTGAGAGCATCCAAGCAGCGACGGGTGGCAGCAGCGGTAGGTGGGCAGCGGCAAGGGGGCGGGGTTATTTTCAGCACCTGTATCTGTAATTATGTTCATATTGGCCAATGGCAGATAGGGGTGTTTTTTCGCCTAAACGTTTTGGCCACCGAACTTTCGGTGCATCCCTACAAGCAATCATAATTATTATAAATATATAAAAATTATATATATTCAATTGATTGTTTTCCCCACACTCAGGATTTAAAAGCAGTAAAAAAAAATAAACTACTCATATAAGATGGCGTAGCGTGTTTTTGGTGAATTTACATTTTAGGCTACATTCGCCTGTCCGTAAAAATTTTACTGATGTTTTAGTTCCTGTGCAAATGATACTTGTGTAAAAAATTTTCCTTTTTTTAAATACCAGAATGCATGGTACATGTACATGCATGTACTCAAGACAATTTAGGATTTTGTGTTATGGATCTAAACACAGTGGATGTTGGCATTGGCGGCACAGTGGCTTGGTGGTTAGCACTTCCACCTGGCAGTACTGGGGTCTTTAGTTTGAATTCCAACCACGGCACCACCTGCCTAGAGTTTGCATGTTCTCCCTGTGACTGTGTGGGTTTCCTCTCACACTCCAAAGACATGCTGGTAGGTTAATTGGTTCCTGTCTAAATTGTCCCTAGTATGTGTATGTATGAATGTGAATTAGTGACCTTAGATTGTATGTGTGCCCCTTGAGGGTTAGGGACTGATGTGAATGTACAATATATATGTAAAGTGCTGTGTAAATTGATGGCGCTATATAAGTACCTGAAATAAATAAATAATAATGAATGAAAACAATGCAACTGCATTCAGATCTGTAAATAACAATGCTTATAAATGCATTTTTTTTCTTTTTTTTTTGCCATGTGAATAATGCCTTAAAAACAGAATTGAAAGTAATTTTTTTTTTCTTACCTGTTGATCTTGCCAAAAATCGTGTAATCTGAGGACTACAGAACCAAGAAGTTTTGTTTTACTTGGTCCAAATTGCTGTCTCTCCTTTGCTGTTGCTTGGCCTGCAGGTACATGTGAAGACCATAAATAAAGGCTTGTGATATAAAAAAGCGCATTCACATACGGTATTGCAATTATCAGGATACAATATTTTCCAAGATAATGGTCCTTTAAGTGTAACTCTGTATTAAACCAAAAACTAAAAATGTAATATATTGCAGCTTACCAATCATTAGATCTGGTGTCTGCATTAGTTTTCCTTTTTTAGGGTTTTTTCCCTTAGTTCTCATCTGGTGATCTAACCAGTAACACACCTCCGGTATTAAAGTGCCACCGCACTGGTTAAAGAAGCAACAGAGACATCTTTGGACAGCACCATTGTCAGTCTGGGAGGAGGAGGGTGTAAAATGTACTAAGAGATTTAGATACTCTAAACCAGGGGTCTCCAAACCTTTCAGCTGGATTTTGGCTAGTAGTTGTAGGAAATGTTTCGGGCCCAGCATCAGTGAGAATATACATGTCCTCAGGGTTGGTGGTCAGTAGGAGGAAGAGTAGTGTCCCATCATTGGTATTAATGGGAGGAATAGTACCCCATAAGTGTTATCAGTGGAAGAAATAGTGCCCCATTGTTGGTGTCAGTGGTAGGAATAGTGCTTCATATCGTTAGGAGGAATAATGGCCCAAGGGCCTGATAAAGGCTAGCAAAGGGCCACATCCGGCCCTTGGGCCACAGTTTGAAGACCCCCTGCTCTAAACAAATTGAATCCAAACTCCAGTAACACTTTATAATCAGTTACAGCAACAGTTTTGTTCCTTTTAGGATAAAGGTTTTAAATAAATTAAAACTTTTCATTGTAAGCACCTCTGTCAGTAGTAAATGGTTTGTCTCATCCCTCTAACAGCTACATCTGTAGGACAGCTTGTTCTGTTGAAAAACAACAGTTACAGTAGATCACCAGATGAAACTAAAAGAAAGAAAAAAAGCTTAAAAAAAGAAAACAAATGCAGCCATCACATCAAAGAATTGGTAAGCTACAATATAGTATATGTTTGCTTTTGGGATTTATATCCAGTCCAATTTAGAAACATCCTATTTGGATCAGTGCCAAGAGTTAAGCTAGCCATACATGGATTGCAGTTCATTAATGTAATGAATGCACTACAACCGTGCGGCAAGCGTCTGGTTCACAGTTGCAGCATGGCCCTATTGACTTGAATGGGCGGGTTTGACAGGCGTGGGCACCTGTCAACTCGACAAACTGCATTAAATTTGTTGCAGTAGTGACTCAAAGACTGGGGTTACAGCATGTGTACAGCCCCCTCCAGCTGTATGTTATCTTTTACATAGGCAGTTGGGTGGCTGCAAAAACATGCCTCAACTGCCTGTTTTTATTACCCCCCCCTTGCCGCCCATGTGAAAGAAGCTTTACTACTTGAGAATTTTAAATGTAAAAAATATATATATCAAAATACTTAAAAAAAAATCTTTTCTCCCCCCACCTCCGCTCCCTCAACCCCCCCCCCCCCCCACAGACACACACACACACAAAAGCTGTTGCAGCTGGGAATTGCTATGTATTACATAGTAGGAGCGGCTGTCTAAATGAATACAGCATCTCCATATATTTAATTATATTTAAGTAATTAATATATAATTTTATTTTGCAGATAGTCTGCATTGAGCAATGATGTAACAATGTATTGTCGCATTGCATTTACTATTTTTTTTATTAATTTAATTTATTTTATTTATTTCAGGTAGTTTCAGTATATAGCACCGTTAATGTAAGCAGTACTTTACACATATATTTTGTACATTCACACCAGTCCTTGCCCATAAGGAGCTTACAGTCTAACTCACATTCATACATATACAGTACATAGAAGGGCCAATTTAGACAGCAGCCAATTAACCCGTGTCTTGGAGAAATAGATCAAAGATAAATATCTCAACAGCTACGCTCCTTTCACATCTGGGTGTTCTGTATCGCGGGCAGAATCACCACAATTTTGCCTGCAATTCCAAAATGCTGTGCAAAAATGACAAATCGCACCATGCGTGTTCACGTGCCATTCATTTTCAATGGCACCTAAATTGCAGTGCGATTCTGCTGCAACTGACGCAAGATAAATCATGCCGCAATTGTGGCAAACTGTACTGCGTGAAGCTTGTCGCCCAAAAAAGAGCAGGAGCGTCTTTGGGGGCAACAAGCTTCACGCTATGCGGTTTGCATGATGGCAGCACGATTTATTGTGCAAAAATGGCGGCAGAATCACACTGCGTTTTAGGTGCCATTGAAAATGAATGGCACATGAACTCATGTGGTGCGATTCATAATTTATGCACAGCATTTTGAGATCCCAGCTGGAGCTTGAAAGAAATATTACAAGTAAAAACAATGGATTTTTTTAAATGAAATGTATTTGTATTTAACCCCTATTAGTCCATAGGTAATACTAATCAGCCCTAATAAACCCTTTGCTCCCCTTAGCTATTATTTGTTAGATTTTTTTTTTAGCATTAATATTTGCATTTTTTTTATTAGTTTTTTTTTTGGGGGGGGGGTGTTTGGTTTGCATTTTTTCAGCTTGCACCACTCCTTTTTCAGCTTGCACCACTCCCCTGCATCACAATATGGGGCATATAGGTTGCCCAATTCACTCCTCTCACAACTTGGCCATTATCTGCCAGATGTTCTGCACTCTTCCTGGAACACTGGCTAAATCTCACTCTGGATCCTCTCCATTGACTGTTTAAAGAAGGCAGACAGATTCTCCGGTAGAGGCAAAACCCACCTTGATACAAATGCAATGATGGAACTCGTACAACAGATGCCAAAAATGGATGATTTACCATCTATTGCATCTGAAATTAAGAACACTCTATCTGTAGTTGTATCAGACCTTAAAGAGGAGCTCCGGGGGCTTGCTGAAAGCCTGATGAAAATGGCGTAGACTGCTGAGCAACAGGGCTCTGATATACAGTCAAGACAAAACTTAATGGCACAACATTCACAACACCTTATCAATACAAATCGTAAACTAGAGGACTTACAGGACTTTTCAACAATCTTCTAGAGCACCCCCAAGACTCCCCTGTAGAGCTGGAATGAGCTCATAGAGCATTCAGGCCATGTGGCAACAGATTCTGATCCCCCGAGGGATATTACATGCTGTTTCCTGGATTTTCGCTTAAAAGAAGAGATAGTGCAGCAGGTGTGGGGGCAGGAGGCATTTACTTTTATTGGTTTGGACATGAAGGTCTTTCAAGACCAGGGGCAGACTGACCATTTGGGAACTCGGGCACTGCCCGAGGGCCTGGGGTCAATAAGGGGCCCATGAGATGCCCCTGGTACCTTTCATAGGCTTTTTTGGGTGTGGTTTGAGTGTGGGCGAGGACACAGGGGCCCCTTGAGTTGTCAGTCCACCCCTGTTCAAGACCTTTCTCCCATGCAAAACTGTACAGCCTTATGCCCAGTACTCGCTGTCTTCAGGGAACTTAACATTGTCTACAAATGGAAGTTTCCCTTTGGTTTGGCGGTGATGCATCATAGCAGGACAGCCACTATACAGACACTGGACAACCTTCCACAGTTCTTTCAGCACCTAGAAATCCCTCCAGTGCAGGTACCAGAGTGGTATTAGGAAATCCTAACACTGGAAGTGAAAAATGTACAAGCCAGCTGGAACTGGATCAGGAGGTGCCCCAAACTCCTCTGGAACAGCGCACCATGAGACAGAAAGATCGATCAGTTCAACCCTTCTACAGATGCTGGAACTTTGATCGCTTGGGTGTAGACGTAGCCAGCCTGACTGCCCTCTGCTGCTCTAGGCAGTATATACTTCGGCAAAAGTTCTCTCTTACTGAACGCTTTAGAGACATTTTTTCACCGTTTTTTCACTGGGCTCCTTGCTATTGTTAGTTACTTTAAAGCCAACCATAGATGGTTTGAATCTTGGCCGGTTTAGCAGGGACTGGCCGAGATTTGAACCATCTATTGGCAGGCTGATTGTACTCAGTTCGATTGTAGTACATCTTGGGTACAACCAGCCTGTCAGATTTTTAGCATGGAATTATTGCCAGCAGCTATAGCCGCTGAGAATAATCACTTTGTTCTCCTGGTGGGAGCTCTGCGGGAGGGATTCCCACATCAACACTGACTCTGTTGATTAAGGAATCTGTGGTTGCCGAAAGAAAATCGCATTATCTATGGCCTGCCTATGAACATCTGCAAATACAGAAAACATCCAGTTACTTAGCCAAATTGCAGTGTCTTTGTCTCTTCCTGTGAGCTGAACTGAAAAATCTTATCTTTGTTTTGTTAATTACTAATCTCATTATGCCCCAAGTAATGGAAATGAACAAAGGCAATCATGGTGAATTCCAGCCTGGGTAACAATCACGGTTCCTTCCATAGATACAGTGGAGTGGTGAGCATAGCCACCCTTGGACAGGAAGTATGTTATTTGAAGGATTACCAGGTGAAAATACAAGGACAAAGGTCTGAAAAAAGACAATTAATGGAGGGACTGGTAAACTGCAAACACTTCAGTATTTCTAAATACACATAAATGGATTGGAAAGCGCCACCAGCATTTTTAAAACATACAAAGATAAAAGTGCTGATGTGTGCTGAATTTGTTATTAGTTAGTCCAGTGCAACAAAGCAAACTACATTCTTTGTAAAAACGTCAGCAAGTGACAACCTGCAACGTTCCAGTTTTTACTAAACTCTGTATTTTCAGTGTACCTGAGCTAATCTATATTTTGGTGCTGGTACTCAGGGTCTACATCTAAGAATAACTTGTATCAGATGTACCATTCCAAAGGAAAGCCTTACTTTCTTTAAAAAGCATCCACACCCCTGTCCTGGCTATTGATCATTTGGACCTCTGATTAATCAACATACAGACTAGGGATGAGCAAATCTGCTGGGGTTCATTCTGTGGCCTGTTTCATGGGATGTCCCCAAAATCAGAAATATTCAAATTTTTTTCCTGGGGCTGGTGGTGTGTGTGTGTTGGGTGATCTTGATATTTAATTTGCTCCTTATTGGGGTTAACAAAAAATGTTTTTCAAAAAAGGGGCATAGGTAGCTGAGCACTGCCATGGGAAACACATACCAATGGCAAAGTAACATTAAAAATAACATGCAGCAGGGAGAGGATCCTGGTTCACATACAGTGGATGTAAAAAGTCTACACACCCGTTAAAATGTCAAGTTTCTGTGATGTAAAAAAAAGACAAAGATAAATCATTTCAGAACTTTTTTCTTCATTAATGTAACCTATAAACTGTGCAACTCAGTTGAACAACAAACTGAAATCTTTTAAGTAGAGGGAAGTAAAAATAAAAAAAACTAAAATAATATGGTTGCATAAGTGTGCACACCCTTAAACTAATACTTTGCTGAAGCACCTTTTGATTTTATTCCAGCACTCAGTCTTTTTGGGCATTAGGATACCAGCATGGCACATTTTGACTTGGCAGTATTTGCCCACTCTTCCTTGCAAAAACACTCAAAATCTGTCAGATTGCGGGGGCATCTCCTGTGCACAGCCCTCTTCAGATCACCCCACAGATTTTCGATCAGATTCAGGTCTGGGCTCTGGGTGGGCCATTCTAAAACTTTAATCTTCTTCTGCTGAAGACATTCCTTTGTTGATTTGGATGTATGGTTTGGGTCGTTGTCATGCTGAAAGATGAAGTTCCTCTTCAAGTTCAGCTTTCTAGCAGAAACCTGAAGGTTTTGTGCCAATATTGACTGGTAAAATTCCCTCTACCTTGACTAAGGCAACAGTTCCAGCTGAAGAAAAACAGCCCCAAAGCATGATGTTGCCACCACCATGCTTCACTGTGGGTTTGGTGTTCTTTCGGTGATGTGCAGTGTTGTTTTTGCTCCAAATATATCTTTCGGAATTATGGCCAAAAAGTTCAACCTTGATTTCATCAGACCATAACACATTTTACCACATGCTTTTGGGAGACTTCAGATGTGTTTTTGCAAAATTTAGCCGGGCTTGGATGTTTTTCATCGTAAGAAAAGAGTCTTGCCACTCTACCCCATAGCCCAGACATACGAAGAATACGGGAGATTGTTGTCACATGTACCACACAGCCAGTACTTGCCAGATATTCCTGCAGCTCCTTTAATGTTGCTTTAGGCCTCTTGGCAGCTTCCCAGACCAGATTTCTTCTTGTCTTTTCATCAATTTTGGAGGGACGTCCAGTTCTTGGTAATGTCGCTGTTGCGCCATATTTTTTCCACTTGATGATGACTGTCTTCACTGTGTTTTATGGTATATCTAATGCCTTTGAAATTCTTTTGTACCCTTCTCCTGAATGATACCTTTTAACAATGAGATCCCTTTGATGCTTTGGAAGCTCTCTGCGGACTGTGACTTTTGCTGTAGGATGTGACTAAGAAAACGTCAGAGGCACTTTAATTGATGGCAGGTGTGTACTGAATCCTATTTAACATGATTTCGAATGTGATTGAATGTCCATAACATTTCCTTGGACCCCTAAAGATGGTAGCATCGATTTACTTTTTCTAAATTTATGGCTCACAGGCCAAAGCACCCAGTATTGCATTTTCCGATACTAGGATTATAGTTCTGGCCAATAACAGACTCCAAGGGGCGGAGCTTGGTTTCTGGTCCTATACTGTATGCCCGCAGCTAGTCTAGTCTGCAGTTACTGCTCACTGCTCCCAGGTGCCTCTTTACATATGAGTGATGACTGAGCACAGCAGAGGAAGTCTTCCTGCACAGATTATACCTAAAATTGGATTCTTTGTTATTTGCATCTGTGAGCTGCAAATGAAGTTCATGAAGGAAGACTTCCTCTGCTGTGCCCAGCAAGTGCAGATATGTGCCAGGGGTAGGTGAGGGGATGAACCAGTTATTTTATCAATTAACAGCTGCTGAATGGGGTCTATGGAGAGTACCACACAGTGTGATCTAAGAATCAAGTCAAAGCAGGTCTAAATGTGCTATACCATCGCTTCAGACTTGAGAGACAGTCAAAAGTAGAGAAAAGTCTTTAGTGGGTGTAATTTAGGGGGAGAGTCTGTACTGGGAATGTTGTACACACTGGCACTGTATTATCCACCTCTGAGCCCTGTGCAATGCACATTCCTGAGCACCCACTCTTGAATCCTCTACTCCATGCACTATGCACTCCTGATCCCTGCAAAACCTGAGCCCAGCACCCTGTGTGATACACATTCCTGAGCCCTGCAGCCTGTGCAATGCATACTCCTGAACTCTATACTATATACTCTATATACTCTATACTCTTTGCAATATGGGGGTGAGTACCTGCACCTATTCTCTGAGAAAAAAAGCACTGGGTACTGGCACATCTTATTGCTGAGCATTGGGCTCAACCCTGCTACAGAGCCTAACCACCGGCCCCATTCGGGCATTCTCAAACACTGCAAGAACAAGAGATCCATAACAAGGCACCCCTACTGTGTAAATACAGCAGTACTCCACTGCTACAAGCAAAGTGGCCATTGGCTAATACAAAGACTACCCACTGTCTCTGCATACTCAGCAGAATGCCGAGCAAAATCAACCTCAAGTACCTTCAGCTTTGCAATGAGCCCTCCAAAGCAAACCAACACTGATCCTCCTGACCCGAATCTCCACTGGTCTCTGCCCAACAGTGGTGGGCATACGGCCTCAACAGAGAGAGGTGTGCACTGGTGATGGAGATCTGACAGCAAAGACAGCTCCTCTAATGGTAAAGTTTTTCACTACCCCTTAAAAGGCAGCAAGCAGCATAGAGAAGTCAACAGACATGTTTCTGAGTCAAAATTCAGACAAAATTCATGTTATTCAGAGATTCGAATGTATCCAAATTTCCGAGTTATGGGGCGCATGCGCAGCGATACAAGATAGCAGACATTTGAAGGGTGAGCTCCGTTGACCCTCAGCCTTCACAGACCTCCTGATATGCTCCTGCATCAGCCACAGACCCAGGAGAGCTCTCCCCCAAGTCAGGATACCCAAAGGCACATTCATGGGTAAAACCGGGCATTGGAATCCGCCCACACTACCTCCTCTGGATCCCCAGCCTTCCATGCTGGATCACTTCTATACTAGGCCTACATCCCCGGTCTTGAGTAGTTGCAGTGGTCCGAGTGAGTGCTCCGGAGGGTCCGCTGAAATGGAGGGGACGGACACAGATGGCTCTGCTGTTCTGCTTCCCACCCCCCTGGTGGTCCCCTCTCTGACGGTGGATATCCTGGAGGACAAAATGCAAGTATTCTTACACAATATGTCCATGTCTGGAAGATGATAATGTGAATCTGAAACACTCCGTGTCTCAGTTACAGCTCCAGCAGGAAGACCTGGAAAACAGGGAACGCCGCCAGAATATTCCCTGACTCCCAACTTCAGCGTTACTTGCTGTCTCTGTTTACCATTCTGGCCCCAAATGTCCCAGATGTTGATCGGTGCATGGACCGGGCCCATAGGTCATTAGGTCTGAATAGTGGTGCACCAAACTGTGGTCAGCTGTTATTTCGCTCTCAAACTCTAGATAAGTTATGTTCACTATCTACTCCATGCATGATTGTTGGGGGGGGATTTTAACCTGGTTATGTCCCCTCATAAGGATAGGAAGGTGCTTTTTGCACCCACTCCAACAATGAGACTATGCTTCTCCTCGACTGCTTTCTGTAAACTGATTCAGGAGCATTGCCTCTTTGACGCCTGGCGGGTCAAACATCCTCTCCATAGGCAATTCACATTTTATTCTGCTCTACATCGCATGTTCTCTCGATTGGATCATTTATGCCACTGGCGCCTCAATGGGAGTTTCTGCACTCAGAACAACTTCGAGAGGATCTCTCTCGGGGCCTGGATGCTTATTTTCAACTTAACGTTGGCTTGGTATCTTCATCCTCAACCCTCTGGGAGGCCCATAAGGCTGTCTTCAGAGGCCTCTGTATTTCCATGGGCACTTGTTTAAAAAAGGCCTCTCTTTGTGCCAGAAAATTCTTCTTACACCAATTATCCTTATCCAAATGTCGATTGCTAGATAACTCATCTATACCTCAGCTCCAGAATGTTTTCCCTATACAGGATCAAATTAGGGATGTTGACCTGCATAAAACTGCTCAGTCTCTCACCTGGGCAAGGCAAAAATTTTATGAGTTTTCTAATAAACCACATCACATGCTCATAAATAGACTTAAATCTCAAACATCCCCCTCACTACAGGGCTACCTACTCCAGTCTGATCGCAAACCCACATATGACCCGCATGTTATGGCAACAATATTTGGGGAAAACTATGAGAAGCTTTATAATTGCCTAGCCCCTGATACTCACCCTCCCCTTCAGATGGCTGCTTTTGACGCTTTTTTTGACTCCTTACAATTGCCGTGTTTGTCACCGTCCGATGTTACAGCTCTGAACGCAGACATTTCCATTGAAGAATTATTGGATGTTGTCAAACATCTTCTTACTCACAAGTCCCCAGGACCGGACGGTCTCCCTTACTCAAAGTCCTTTATTGGCATTTTAGGCCCCCATTTTCTGACTTTGTTTCGGATCTCCTGAAGGGGTTGCATCGACACAATAATTTTACATGTGCATACATTTCTGTGATCCCCAAGCCAGATAAGGACCATTCCCTTCCAGATAATTATTGTCCTATAGCTTTACTAAATTCTGACTACAAGATTTTTACAAAAATACTAGCTAATAGACTGGTCAAATGTATCTTCAAGCTTATACATAGAGACCAGGTGGGCTTTGTCCCAGCTTTGGGTTTAGTGATCCGTTTGTAGCTGCTTTAAGAGCCCTTTACTCCGCTCACTCTTCCCAGGTCAAATTAGCATTATTCCTATCCCCTTCTTTTCGGATGTCCAATGGTACACGCCAGGGATGCCTGCTTTCCCCCTTGTTGTTTATCCTCTCTTTGGAACCCCTGGCTATAGCTATCAGATCCAATCTGGATATCCATAGGATATGCACCCACAATAGTGACTTTAAACTGTCTTTGTTTGCTGATGATATATTGCTGACACTGATGGAGCCCCACATTACTCTGCAGGTCTTACATCGTACTGTACAGCTTTACGGTGCCCTGTTGAGTTATGAGGTTAACGTGTCTAAAACCAAAGCATTACTGATCCACATACCATCTACCATTTTATCTTCTCTTCAGTTAAATTATCCCTATCGATGGTGCCCACACGCCTTGAGGTATTTAGGTACCAACCTTACCTCCTCTTACCACTCACTTTATGAAGCTAATTTCTCCCCTCTGTTTCATGCTATTTCTCAATCCTTAAAATCTTGGGACAATCTTGCCATCTCCTTCCTTGGAAGGATTGATGTGCTAAAAATGACCATACTGCCCAACCTTCTGTATCTGTTTGAGATGCTTCCTGTTCCTATTCCCATGCCCAAGTTGTGTTCCCTTCAGAAATCCTTCCACCACTTCATCAGGCATAATAATTTTCACTGAATTGCTCGTACTGTCCTTCTCTCTCCTCGATCTAGGGGAGGTCTGGCGGCCCCAGACATTGTGTCATATTATTTGGCTACTCACCTCGGTACTCTTGTCTTGTGGCCCTCCCAGCACCCCCCTAATAAATGGGCCAAGATTGAATGGCTACAATTACGTCCAACGCACCCTTGTTCTCTACTCTGGTCTATGACCAACATTGAAATCGCCTCTCACAAACATCTCCTGCTTGGGCCAATGCATTTTACGTTATCTATATGGAGGTGGTGTAGAGATAGATTTGCCCTGTCTTCTTTGTGTTCCCCCCTGAGCAAGGTCATACTTAATCCCAGTCTCCCAGATAGTTTGGCTTTTGCTCACGTGAATACCTCGGCCAGGGCCAATCTATTTTAATTGCGACACTTGGTCCACCCAGTGACCTGAAGGCTTAGACCTTTTTCTGAGATTCAAAAAGCTACTTGTATGTCACCTCACCAATATTATGTTTACCTACAGATACATCACATTTTCTCCTCCAAAGCCCCCTCTCCAACCCTAGAGAAGCCTACTCTCTTTGAACGCATCTGCATTCAGGGTCCATACCAACGGGGCATAATTTTCTCTACTTATAAGCTGCTTCAAGACGCCTGTCCCCTTTTTATTGATACACACCTTTATATGCGCAAATGGCCCCAAATCCTTCAACGTGATATTGCCTTGGATCAATGGAGCAGGATTTGGGAGGCTGTCTCCAGATCTATTATTTGTGTGGTATATAAAGAAAACACTTATAAAATACTGATGTTTTGGTATAAGACCTGTGAGGTTCTCCATGCTCGCAATCCGAGTGTTTCTCCTGTCAGCTGGTGATGTGGCAAGGAAATTTTCACTCTCTTCCACATTTTATGGACTTTCCAACACATTGCACCTTTCTAGAGAGAGGTCCTTAACCTTTTGCAGCTACTTTTACAGGCTTGTATTTAATTTGAGCCCATCCACTTCTTGCTGGGTCTACCTTTTCCAGGCCTGTCCAAATTTGCCAGGAAACTATCCTCTCATGTTTTAACAGCAGCCAGGAGAACCATTCCCGTGCATTGGCTTTCTACTACTCCTCCTACACGATCGGAATTGGTGAAGGTTATAGCAGAGATTAGAAGAATGGAGCATCTCACTGCTTTGCATGCTAACTCTGTCCCCATCTTTGAAGCAGTTTGGTAACCGTGGGATCTTTCCGTTTCCGATTTGCCTACTCAATTTTCTGAAAATTATGTCTAATTCAATGTTATGCACTGACATTGTATGTACCTTTATGACTTTCAGCGATGAGCCTATTTCTTTCTTCTCTTAATGACTTGTGATTGTTATTTCTCAATTCTATGTAACTCTGTTTGTTATACACTCTTTAAAAATAAAAAAAAAAGTAGATTATTAAAAAAAAATTCCGTGTTACAATAGTAACAAATTTAAACAATTCCTAAATAATGAAACTAAGTTTTGTCGGAAATAACAAATTATCCTAATTTATAAAGTTGCTGTGATTCCTCTACAATGATGCTATGATTGGCCCACAGCTATCACATTGTACCTGGGCCAATAACAACACCCTGTACCATGTGATTAGCTGAAACAAATCACAGATCACTAATAATCACAGCTTTCATGTATGTAACCCATTCATTTCAGTGCAAATCATTGCTATTACCAGTGATCATCACTGTAACAGCAAATAAAGGTGTCAAAAGAAAAATCCCTGATCACCCCCCCCCCCCCATGCCACCCCCAGAGTAGTACAGTGTACAGTAAATTGTAAAAAACATAGTAACATTTTTTTTAATGATAAAAAAAAGAAAAAAATGAACAAAAAATATACTAATTATTTATTTATTTTTAAACATACTGTCACCAGTCAGTGTCCATGATCACTGTCACACAACTCTAATGATGAAGCTGTACTGTGCTGGTGACAGTATGTAAAAAAGCATTTCAATTTATTTTTTTTAATTTCAATTCTTTATTTTCCAAAAAATTGTGACAAAAAAATTACAACTTCAAGAAACTCACCATGCCTCTTACTAAATACCTCAGACTGTCTACTTTGCAAAAAGGGGGCATGTAGCAGAATACATTTAGGCCTACATTTATGAAGAAATTTGATTTTCGATTGGATATTCAATAGAAAGGATGGGACTTTCAAGGTGCATGAACATGAATACCAAACATATTTAAAAGATATATAATTTTATTTCACATTTTTTTAAATCAAAGAAAGAAATACAGAAACATAAAAACAATTTCAGTACTAAGTGTGGAACCAAAATTTGAACTTGATTATATAATTGTAGTTACTCCCTACATGTTTCGCCCTCACTGGCTTCTTCAGGGATATTTTTGAAGAGATTTCAACTGCCGAGGCAGTCTAAAAGTATATAAAAAAAATTATACAATTACCAAACAACTTTAGTGTATCCAATACAAGCAGTGTATCAATCAAATATATATATGGGAGTCAATAGCTCACCCTGGATGTTAAGGCTCGCAGAGCTAAAAGGAAATAACCTATTGAAGACCTTAATTGGCCTACACGTCCAAAGCAGTTGTAGAGGATATAATGGGCATCAAAAATCCATCTAGGCATATTAGGATAAACATAAAAAACCAAAAATAAATTTAATTTTATGGAGGATATGAGGAGGAGGTCATAATTCATTAGGTGGTTAAGGTTAACTTAAGCAGTTTTACCTGTTGAATGTTGTAGAAGGATATATAGGTTTAACCTAACAAGGATCTAATTGACCTATACATCCAAAACCGTAATAGAGAAAATAATGGACATCAAACATTCATCTAAATATATCTAAATATAATAGGATAGACATAGAGGGATCAAAAATCAATGTAATTTCAAGAAGGATATACGGAGGAGGCCAAAAGTTGTTGATTAAAATTAACTTTAGCGGTTTTACCTGTTGAAAGTTGCAGAAGGATATATGGGTATATTCTGTCAATAGATCTAATTGGCCTATAATGTCCAAAACAGTTGGAGAGTATAATGGGCATCAAATATCCATCTAGGCGTAACAAGATAAACATAAGGGAATCAAGTATTCATTTCATTTCAAAAAGAGGTATAAGGAGGAGGTCATACATTATTAAAGGGTTAAGGTTAACTTAAGTGGTTTTACCTCTTATATGTTGCAATTCAAGTAACAAGGACAGTGTGGGGAAAAAAAGATTTTAATTGAAGATCAATTTCCAAATCCGCCACTAGCTGTCAGAAAAGGACACCAGTCCAGAGGATATTAGCTGAAAAGACAATTCACTTCTGTAAGAATGCAATATAAAGCAAGCCCTTAGGTGATAGAGAAGTCACCATTTTCTTGAAGTCCACCCATTTGAATAGATCAATCAAAATACCTTCATACGGTTCCAAAACAGCTTCCAAGATGCTGAGTGCACACTGGTGATTAGCAGAAAGGCCATTTTAAAATTCCCGCCCTCTTTTATATCCTCCACGCCAGCGTATGACGTCATCGGCCAGGTGTGGAAGTCCGGGATACAACTGTACATGTGTGAAGGCTCCAATGCGCATGCGCGAACCAAAAATAGACTGCTGCAATGAAAACCAGCTGACAAGACATAGATCGTTAAGGGAGGGAGCAATACAGATGAGATTAAGGGAGGGAGCAATACAGATGAGATTAAGGGAGGGAGCAATACAGATGAGATTAAGGGAGGGAGCAATACAGATGAGATTAAGGGAGGGAACAATACAGATGAGATTAAGGGAGGGAACAATACAGATGAGATTAAGGGAGGGAACAATACAGATAAGATTAAGGGAGGAACAATACAGATGAGATTAAGGGAGGGAGCAATACAGATGAGATTAAGGGAGGGAACAATACAGATGAGATTAAGGGAGGGAGCAATACAAATGAGATTAAGGGAGGGAGCAATACAGATGAGATTTCTGAAGAGCTGGCCTGAATAGACCAGACCTCAATTCTATTGCCATCTTGTGGCTGAAAAAGAAAATTACAGCGTAAGAGAAGGAAAATAATAAGAAATTGGTCAACAAAAAAATATATCACTAAATAAGAGAAACAGAGCACAATAACATAGATAAGCAAATTAAAAATGAATCCAAATAAACTAACCCTTTGCTCTATTGCCCCCTGGATACTAGAATCACAAATTACTATAAAAAAGGGATAAATAAATAATTAAATGGCACAAATTCAATGGATTAATAAAAGTGAACCAGAAGGCGCACTTTATATATCCTGCACTTAAGGAGGTAGTAATAAACACCTAGGCAGATTGTAGTTCTTCTAAATTGAACATATTTTAATTCAAAATAATCAATAAAAATGCAGAGCTAAAATGTACAGATTAAGACGACGTAAATAAATAAATAAATAAATAAGAGTCTTTAAAAAAAGTGCAATGTGATAATCGTGGTTCATTAGATAGCTGTTAGGTTATCGTGACTTCCGTGGCTTGTGAAGAATGAGTAAACAATGCACTAACCAGATAGCACAAAGTTTTGTGCGTTGGAGTAATTAAGACCTACTCCAAGGTACTCTGGAAGCGGGAACTCTGCAGACAGGTGAAGTCGTCAGGCGGAGTTGAGTCCCCAGATGTCATCAGACCAGCGCAGATTTCCTCATTCCAGTATAGTGTGTAATCATCATATTGGATACCTCATGTAGTATGGATTTCAGCCACCGGGGGGATCATACACTTAAGTGTAAGTCGCCTTCCATGGTGCATCTTGAAGGAAGGTGGGGGGGGGGCCTCAAAATATCCAAAACAATGAGCATCCAGGAGTAAATAGAGTAGCATAACAGGTCAGTAATCCATGCACAGGGGGGTCTCAACTGACGCGTTTCGTGTAATCACACATTATCACACATTTGCACCTTCAGAGTTTGGGGCAATACCGCAGAAGTTAGGAGTAGCAGGAAGGTATGGGAGGTGAGGTGGGATCGGGATTTATATGTAGGCAAAAGCCCCATTGATTTTTGAAGATGTGACATTGTGTGGGGCTCAGAAACAACATGAGATGATAGGTACAGTAATATTAAGAGGACAGAAGTGAGGGTGATATGCGTAGGTTGTGGGGTGCGGGTGGGCGGTAAATAAGTGAAAAATTGCAGAGATAAGGCACTATTGCAAGAAGGAAAGTTAGTGTTTATGATGGGTTCTTTGTTCTGCCATGACCTGAACTGACACACCTGTGTAACTTAGATATTAATAAGCTGCCACTCTATAGTCATGCACAGAAAATAGGCCACAAGCAGCTGGATGGTAGACTGAAAGAATATATTATGCCACTGCAGTTAAACAATGCATGAATCAATAAACAGGCAACTGAACAGGCACTAGATAATGTGAACACTAGCCTATAAGATGGCAATAAACTGAACAGCAGCGATGCTAAACCAAATTATACATGGTTCAAACGGAGATAAAAGTTTCAGCATTAACTAATGCAAAAATAAAAGGTCCTTGTGTGCACATTACACATACAACCCCAATAGTGGGTGGGTGTATGCGTTCCTTACAAAGGGGTACCCCTGGAGGTGACTACAAATACCTAGCGCCTAATTGCCAGTATTAGCCGACTTTTGTTGGAGCCCTTCTGTAAGGTGGTGCATGTTTAAGAGTGTGCATTGGATGGCTGATGAGCGGCTATACAAGGAACAGTCTGCATTGCATTAAAGCATTATTAAAACCATTTTTTTAAATTTAAAATACCAAATATGTTATACTCACCTGTTCTGTGCAATGGTATTGCACAGAGTGGCCCCAATCCTCCCCTTCTCATGTCCTCTGGCAGTGATCCTGGCTCCACCTCTTCTTCCTCTATCCCCATAGCAAGCTGCTTGCTATGGCTGTACACAGTGTCTGCACGCTCCTGAGCTATGTGTCTATGGAGCTGCGTTCCATAGACTTACACAGCGGGACTTAGCCCTGCCCCCCACTTCCTCTTCACTGCATTTGATTTTGACTGCTGCTCAGGTGCTGTGTGAAGAGGAGAATAGAAGTAATACTTGGATTGATACTTGGATTGATATTCGGCCCCTTCAGCAGGGAGCGGACAAATTTCAGTCCATGTAAGGGCAGATTGGTTGTACACAAGTGACATCACATCCTCTCGCTGGAGCGCACGCTGGGTGCACAAAATGACGCCTGAGATCATATGAGATCACTGACACTGTTTATATGAAAATGCACTGGCTTTTAATTACTTTAATAATAAAACATTGTTTCATGATGAGAGGCTCATCTCCCTTCTCTTTATGTGATTACAAACGTATCTGGTCCAAATGTGAGCAATTGAAGCTGTGTATAAGACCACAGTGGTTTGGCAATTGAAACATTGGATACTTCCACCCTTGAGACCCTTGAGACTCTAACACAAGGGGTAATTCTTTCTGGTGAGTGCGGTGCGTAGTTGGGGGTTCACTTTTTTAACTGCTTCCCCACCACTCTCTAGTAGAACTACTACTACAGGGCGGCAGGGTTGCACAAAATCATGTATATATACGTAATTTGCATTTTTGGGTGGGGGGTGCGCGCACGCTGCCCTACCTGTGCTGCCATTGGTGGCTACGGATGTCAATCACTGGGTCCCGGCCCCGAGATTCCCTGCCGGCACCCGGTGATCGCCAAGTAAAACTGACAGGGGAGAGAAATGTGTGTAAACAACACAGGTCTCTCTCCTGCCAGCAAGGACATGCTGCTTTGTATTTCTCTGCACAGCAGAGAAATACACTGCAGCATGCTTACCTAGTAAAATACACAGCACATGATGTAAAACGGAACACAGTTAAGCCTTTGATTGCCCCAGATATTAACCCTGTCCTGCCCAGTGTCATTAGTACAGTGTCAGTGCTTTTTATTAGCATTGATCATTGTATTAGTGTCACTGGGGAAGTCAGTGGCAGTTAGTTAGTTCCCACCCAGTGTCAGAATGCCCGCCACAGTCCTGCTATAAGTCGCTGCCATTACTAGTATAAAAAAAATTTAAATTCCAGTATATATACCGCCATTTGTAGATGCTACAGCTTTCACATAAACTAATTAATTTACACGTATTTGGATTTTTTTTTCTAGCAAAGACATGTAGCAAAATATATTTTGGCCTAAATTTATGAAGAAATTTGATGTATTAAATTTTTTTTACTGGATATGTTTTATAGCAAAAAGTCAAAAATATTGTTTTTTTTCACATTCTCTGTCTTTTTTTTTATAGTGCAAAAAATAAAACACGTACAGGTGATCAAATACCACTGAAAGAAAGCTCTATTTGTGAAAAAAAGGAAATAAATTTTGTTTTGTACAGCGTTGCACGACCGCGCAATTGTCAGTTAAAGTAAAGCAGCGCCGTATAGCAAAAAATGGAATGGTCAGGAAGGGGGGGTAAACTCTCTGGAGGGCAAGTGGTTGAGGGTGTCGAGGCACCAATATAGAAGACATCGTACAGATGAATCACATATGTATCACCATTGGTAATACATTTTGAGTGTCACAGAGCAGGGTCACTGGCTTGGACATTTAGCACATTGGATATTATGATTGCACTTGAGTATTATTATACACATTATTGTCACTTTTTCATTTCACTTACATTGTTGCCTGTAATATTCACATTATTAATTTAGCTTTATTTTGGTGGTGGTTGGGGGGGGGGGTTATCAACAGTTACAATACTGTAAATCTTAGCAAGGCAGATGTCACTTATAGTCATGTTCAAGAGATTGAGGTTTGAAAGATGAATGGCATCAGTGGTTACTAACGGCAACAGCAAGGTAGATGACGCTTTGAGTCATGCACAGTAGGTTGGTGTTTCAGAGATTATCTGGATGAAGGTGGATCACTCTTTCTTGTACTTTCTGTGCATGCATCCAGCTGAGCTGATGGATTCCAGCACTTTGTATTCTGTCTCAGACGCTCCAGCAGGGCAGTAAGTGTGCACAGTGCACACCCAGCACAGCAGCCAGGTACAGAACATGCGCACTGCCTGTTAGTCTGACTGTAAGGGCCGGTTCATATTAGAGAAACGCAGTCCAGATGCGTTTTTTTACCCGTTTTTGGCACGTTTTTATTCGTTCCAGTGCGTTTTTATGCATTCCAGTTCATTGTTTCCCCTCTCTGCTTTCATATCATTACGGACATGTACGTTCCAGTGAGTTTTGGTGCATTTTTGATGCATTTTCCAGTACAGTTCTGTGCAGAAAAAATGCAGCCTGTTCTTTTTTTTTTCTGCATCCAGACTGCACTGCAATTGCAAACACTGATGGGAACTATGACACTGACAACCATATAACCTACTTTCTGTGTGGTTTGGATGCAGAAAAAAAGCAACTGAAACGCAGCTTCATGTTAGAGCTGCAAAACCATTGACCATTGTTGGATAAACATTATCATTGTATTCAATTGACCGTCCGCTGGTCTGAGTCCCTGAGCGCAGGAGGTGGTGGATGTGTGATGCATGCTGAGATTCCCTACAGACAAAGACACTGTACCAGTGAAGGAGGTGGTTGTGACATCGAGGATTTGATAATGCTCAAAAAGCACAACCAAAGTGCCGCTTTGTCTGCATACCCCATGTGACCAAATGAGGCATCGCCTAAGGGAAAATTCTCAGGCTACCTCTGTATAAGGATCACCCTGAATACAACCCAAGCATTTTGATTGTATGGATCAGAGGCTTATACATTGTTTTCTTGGCATTAACATGGCAGCATGCATGTGCTACATTGATACGGATTGTTAAGTATAATGGAATTTTCTGTTTTCCTGGCACCAACATGGCAGCATACTGTCATATGTATCCTGCCATGGAAAATTACCAGGTAATTATGATAGAACTTTCCATTTTAGATCCACTCTCCATTGCAACGATCAACTCATATAACAGCCATGTCCACATCAGGCACTTCAATGCTCCCCCCATTCTTCATTCAGCATTTAGTAGAGGAACGGAAAATGAACATGTAAAATGGATACAATAAACAATTGCCACAAGAAAATGGAAGTAATGCACCTGTCTCCTATAGAAGGGATCAGAGGTGATGTGATCCATAGGTGGGCTTTAACTGCTTTGAACCATGTTTCCATTTGTGTTCCTTGGATATGTTGGGGGAGACAGGAGACACTGTTACTTGGAGCAGCATTGGCCCAGTGCTACTTCCTCCTCTGTAGCCATCCCTAGGGCCAGATTTAAACCCTGGGGGGCTTGGAGGAATTCAGGTTTGGGGGGCCCCTTATACACAGAGTTGATTTACATTCTCTGTGACAGTCACACATAGGGATGCATCAATACCAGTTTTTTGAGAACAAGTACGGGTACCAATGCTTTTCATCAAGTGCTCACTGACACCAGTTACCAATACGTAGTTTTTTGTGCAGTGTGATTTGAGCCCATAAAAAATGAATGGGCTCAAATCTCACTGCAAAGAATCGCATGTGATTTGAACAGGAATGCAGTGTGATTCCTGTCTGAGCCACATTTGGTTTCCCTGCAAGTGCGGTGCGATTTGAGCCATACAAAATGAATGGCTCAAATCGCACTGCAAATCACACTGCACCCACAGGGAAACGGCATGTGATTCAGCCAGGAATCGCACCACATTCCTGTTCAAAACAAATCTGATTCTTTGAAGTGCGATTTGAGCCCATTCATTTTGCATGGACTCAAGTCGCACCACACAAAAAAGTATTGGTTTTAGGTATTGGCGTATATTGGCGTATTGCATAAGTACAAATACTTACAATATAATAAATACAAACTTGTCAGCACAGTGGCTAAATGGTTAGCACTTCTGCCTGGCAATACTAAGGTCGTTGGTTTAAATCCCAACCACGGCACCACCTTCCTGGAGTTTGCATGTTCTCCCTGCGCCTGCGTGGGTTTTCTCCGGGTACTCCAGTTTCCTCCCACACTCCAAAGACATGCTGGTAGGCGAATTGGCTCCTGTCTAAATTGGCCCTGGTATGTGTATGTATGAATGTAAGTTAGGGAGCTTAGATTGTACGCCCCTTGAGGGTTAGGGAATGATGTGAATGTACAATATATATGTAAAACGCTGCATAAGTTGACGGTGCTATATAAGTACGTGAAATAAATAATTAAATAAAATACCGGTATCAGTGCAACCCTAGTTACACATTATTAAAATGCATGACACAGCATCATTCTGAGGTCACATGTGCACACATACACAGTCATAGTGCTCTATGGGGTTGATTTACTAAAACTGGAGAGTGTAAAATGTGGGGCAGGTCTGCACAGAAACCAATCAACTTCCAGATTTTTTTTTGTCAAAGCCTAATGCAATTCTAAAGCTTATTTATTTATTTTTAAATAACAAATATGTCTATACTTACCTGCTGTGTGCAGTGATTTTGCACAGAGCAGCCTAGATCCTTCTATTCTCAGGCTCTCCTAGCCCCTCCCTCCTGACGGGTGCCCCCACAGCAAGCAGCTTGCTATGAGCGCACCCGCTGCTCTGTGTGTCCATTCCCACATTGAGTCATGGCTTGGCCCTACCCCGCTCCCTCTCTCTCCTCATTGGCTGACTGGCTGTGATTGACAGCAGTGGGAGCCAATGGCTCCCGCTTGCTATCTCACCCAATGATGCGGTAGAGACCAGGGACAGCCGAGGCTGTCCTTCACACTGCTGGGTCACAACAAGGCTCAGGTAAGTATTGGGGGGGGGGCACTGCTGCACACAGAAGGTTTTTTACCTTCATGCATAGAATACATGAAGGTAAAAAACCTTCAGCCTTTTCAACCACTTTAATTGGAAAAGCTCAAGTTAGAAGCTGATTGGCTACTTTGTAGAGCTGCACCAGATTTTGCACTCTCCAGTTTTAGTAAATCAACCCCATAGAGCACTATGACTGCGTGTGTGTATGCAGGTGTGACCTCAGAATGACGTTGTGCCATGCATTTTAATAATGTGCAACTAGGGTTACCTGTATCAGTGCCGATACTAAGCATTTGCACGAGTGCTTGTACTCATGCAAATGCTCTGATACCTAAAACTGATACTTTTTTGTGCAGTGCGATTTGAGCTTATACAAAATGAATGGGCTGAAACCGTAGTGTAAAGAACCACATTTGTTTTGAACAGGAATGCGGCGCAATTCCTTTCCGAATCAAATGTGGTTTCCCTGCGGGTGCGGTGATCTTTGTCAACTCCTATGTGCGTTCACTTCACGTCAACATTTGTTTTTTAAAATGATACAATATACCAGTCCAGAGTAAAACTTTTTACAGATGATAAAATATTACTCCCCAAGATAGTTAATAAAATGTAATTTTTTAAATACATTTTATATTTATTATTTATTTTTGTATTTGATATAATTTTTTGTATATTGTTTTATATAATTTTTATATAAAGGGGGGCCATTCTGTTAGGGGAGCTCATTGAAGTTGCCCCTTTTTGCCCTCTTATAAATCTGGCATCTCCAAGGCTCCCCCATTTGGCACCTACTCCTGGAAGTGCGGAGGGGTCATGGGCTCCACTGAGAACCAGGGAGGAGCCAATTGGGGAAGCCTTGGTAGGCTGAGAGGTCATATACACATTCCATCTAGGTCTATGCAGCAGTTTTTTCTGTGTCCCTGTGCAGTCAGCTGATATCTTTCTGATTCCTGCAGGAATGCATGTCCAATCCTCACTCCTGGCTGTGGTGATCCATGTGGTCAACTGACAGCGGTCAGCTGACCCCCTGGTTCTCAGTGGATGACGCCTCCGCACTTCCGGGAGTAGGTGCGAGCCCACGCTCCAGTGAACCGCACAAGCCGGTGTGAGCTCCAGGAGAGTATTCCTCCTATCCATCTGTGAGAGACACTTGGCCGCTGATCATTTGGGTTCATGAGCAGAAGCACACTGCAGCCTGTCATGTCCATCTGAAGGTTTATGACTACAATACACGTTTTCACATAGGAGATGTGAGTCATCATTCACTTGTGACATTTGCTGTAATCAGATTTATACTGATGTCCATGTAAACTTTGTTCATATGTTAATCATGATCAACATTATGATCTTTGTGAATCTTTCAGCATGAGTACTGGCTATAGACATGGATGTATTGGGTGAATCTAAATTGTATCCAGTTTATACAGTATTATGCAAGTAAGCCTTTGATGTATATAGGTGTTTTTTATTCACTTGTAAGAGTTTTACAGATCATTGAGCATTCACCACACACACATTTTTAGCAATGTTTACAGACTGGATTTTTACCCCATCTATGGTATCTGGAAGGGCGGTACTTGTGATAATTGTCTCATGACCCACTTGTAGTGTCTGCACTAGACACTAGAGAATATATAAGAGAGCGTGCAGGCATTCTATGTGTTGGCAAAGAACCAGCAAACACAAATGCTCCTGCACTTGGGGATGGACTCGATGCAGGCTACAAAAACATTACAAATGTCCTGGAACATGCACACCTTGCTGCCCTCAATAGACCGGGGAAATCCAAATATACTGAATGAGGAAAGAACAAACAGAGGGCGCATAGGCCTAGTGCATTACCATAAAAAAATGTTTAGTAAGAAATAAAGTAGTTGTTGTACTCACAAAGGACAATAAAGTCAAGGCACATCATAAAAGAACAGCTGGGTCAACACCGCGCTGAGTAACAGTCCTCAATAGGAAGTATAGACATCCAATAGGCTGAGCCACAGTGGCTCTGAGGAAGAGGCAAGTCCTCGAAATGTGTCAGCCTATTGGATGTCTACACTCCCTTTTGCGGACTATTACTCAGCGCGGTGTTGACCCAGCTGTTCTTTTATGACATGCCTTGACTTGTCGTTTGTGAGTACAACACCTACTTTATTTCTTATTAAACATTTTTTATGGTAATGAACTAGGCCTGTGCGCCCTCTGTTTGTTCTTTCCTCATTCTATATTTTGGCTCTTAGGAAGAGGCAAGCCCTCGAAACGTGTTAACCTTTCGGAGGTCAAGGGTTCCCATTGTGGGACATCACTAAGTGTTAGCAAAAACATGTAGCAGTAATAATTTTGGGCTAAATTTATGACGAAATTTTATTTTTTTTAATTTGTTTTATTGGATATGTTTTATAGCAAAAAGTCACAAATATTGGGGGGGGGGGGGGTGTTTCAAAATTGTTGGCATTTTTTTGTTTACAGAGCAAAAAATAAAAAACACAGAGGTGATCGAATACCACGGAAAGGAAGCTCTATTTATGGGAAAATGACATAAATTTCATTTATGTACAGCGTTGCATGACCGCACAATTGTCAGTTAAAGTAACGCAGTGCCGTATTACAAAAAATAGCCTGGTCACAAAGGGGGTAAATCTTCTGGAGGGCAAGTGGTTAAGAAAAGTCCTGTAAACATATATAAATAAAGGATTTACAGTGCCAGTTTTAATGAGGCCTTAACCTTTTGCCGTCCGCCTGCTGTTTATAAACGGCAGGGCGGTGGCAGTCCAAGGTCGGGTTGCCGTTCCTAAACGGCACCCGCCTTTTCTAGCTGTGCGCGCTCCCTAGGAGCGCGCACCACCGCGATCCGGTGTCCGCTGTGTCCTCCGGACACAGTGAAACACCGATCGTCGGACGGGACCTCTGTACGAGGTCCCGGTCATGTGATCACTGATTGGCGAATCAGTGATCACATGCAAAGTAGTAAGCAAGATGTCACTTGTGACATCATTGCTTACTACGTGTGAAATCTGTGAATGATCACAGAGGTCACATGGTACAAGGCTATTCACAACAGCCTTGTACCATGTGACAAGCTGTGACCAATCACAGCTCACTCAGTATTTCTCAATGACTGCAAGAATGCAGACAGAGAGAAAGAGAAATGATTGCTTTTACATCCTATATGGGTGTAAAAGCAATCAGTGTAAAAAAAAAAAAAAAAATCTTCATCACCCCCCACAAGTAGTACAGTGTCACCATGGTGACACTGTACTGCTAGGGTGACAGTATGTAAAAATAAAAAATAAAAATAAAAAATAATATAAAAAAAAATAAAATAAAAATGTAAAAAAAAATGTTTAAAAATTATAATGTTTGGTTATAAACTAATTTGGATTTTTTTTTTTTACTAAAAAAATAACGGAATAAATTTTGGCCAAGATTTAGGATGAAATATTATTTATTTGCAAAATTTTATAAAAAAAAACACTTTTTTTCAAAATTTTTGGACTTTTTCATTTACATAGTAAAAAAAATAAAAATCCCAGCGGTGAATAAATACCACCAAAATAAAGCTTTATCTGTCTCAAAAAAATGGTAAAAAATTCATATGGGTACAGTATTGCATGACCGCGCAATTGTCATTCAAAGTGTGATAGCGCTGAAAGCTGAAAATTGCCCTGGACAGGAAGGGGGTAAAAGTGTCCGGACAGGAAGTGGTTAAGAAAGGGAAAGTTGCTCTAGCACTGTGTTTGTATCATACAACTATTTACTCTGAAAAAAACAGCCAACGAAAGAAACTGGGTAGGACAAAGCAATGAGCAACGCAACAGGAAATTCTTCACTTGGATTAAAAGGTAAAAGCGGTAGCAGATGAGACTGAGATATGAAGCAGGACAAGAACCAGCTAGTGCCGAGCACACAAACGTAGAAAGACACGTAAGTTTGATAATTTTACTGTTGGATATAACTGGAGATATTTAAAAAATAACAATTGGATAGCCAAAAATAGTCACTTGAAACCCCTAGAGACTATATTTTCCTGCTGGGCTAGACATAGATTGCAAGATTATTTATCAGTAACGGGTAGGTAACAGCATCAGGAGACTCAAATATGGCCCCTAATTCCACTACAGTGACAAATTTATTTTTTATAGAATACATGTATTGATAGTATTTAGTATATGAAATGCATATATTTATATTTTTACCCACACTTACATACAGACCAAGCTATTCAGCAAAAGTGACAGTGACAAGGGACAAGGAGACACTACAACACGCATAAGGGTGCGTCAGTGGTTGCAGCAACATTTTTTTTAAAAGGATATTTAAAGCGAACCTTTCTTCCCTTTCCCTAAATTTTACGTTAGTGTGCAGCTCTGTATGCTGGTGTCAAATCATCTGTTCTTCTTCTTTAAATGAAATCATTTTGTTGTTATTTGCCTTTTGTGTGCTGCAGTTTCTTGGTTTTTCTTAGGCACTTAGCTCCTGGGAAGCCATGTCACCAGTGCCTCCAAGGGAAATCTTGCACCTAATCTGCAAGATCTTTAGAGTTTAGAAATGAGAAAAAGGCTTTTTTTCCAACAGATGAGAGTATATGCACAAGATGAACCACATGACAATATGTGCACCATCTCACACATGCACCGCGCTTCAATAAAAAAAAAAGAGATTCCCCACCCCTATCCCTAAGATCTCTGGAGGAAAGGCTTTTTTAAAGATGAGACTCTGTCACATGTGTGGGCTGCCGACTTTTTTTTTTTTCGAAGGTGGCATGAGATTCTGACTGGGACATAAACTGCTGAAAATGGGGAAATGGAGCAAGGACGAGGCAGGTAGGCACTACTAGCTTTATGAGTTTTAGCAGGTAGATTGTAATAATGCAGTTGGGTTATTATAGGGTTAAGGGGGCTCTTCTTCATCTAAACTCAAATACATCAAAATATATAGTAGCTTACTCTCTAGATGAGGTGGTTGCATTAGTGATTTTTTTTCTGGATTTTTGCCCTTTTAATCCTGTACAAAGGACGATTCATGTTTCTTCATGTCTACACTAATTTCTCCACTGTATCAATAATGCAGCCATGGTCATCATACGAGCTGTATTTCAAATATGTCTGCCTTTGCTTATGTCCATTCCAAAATGTATTGATTAACAAAAAATGAACGGTGTACCCTTTAAATAATTTCCCAATTGCACCTAAACACTTTTCACCCCAAAAAGTGTATCATCCAAATATATACATATATATATATATATATATATATATAAAGTGCTAATATACTAAATAACACTAATGAATAAATAAATACTACTGTCCAAAAATGATATTGTCCACAATAAAAAATAAAGTCAAATAAAATAAACAGAATAGACAAAAATCCTCCAGAAAGACAGTCCGCAAAAAGGCTTCCAGCCGAATGTAGATCCAGTGATTATGGAGATCGAACCAGAACATGGATATAACAAGCATGTAAGTCCCAATCCAAAAATGGCTTTTCAAACTTAGCAAGTGGGAAATTCCTCCTCCATTACCATATAGATTCCCTCCAAAGCTGAGCAGATTATACTGATAAAGTTCATGTAAAAACTCATCCAGTCATGTCCTCAATGACTCCGGATAATGCCACCACAAACAGCACTAGGAAGTTCTTCAATACCACATAAATTTTATTGCATAAATGTTACATCATATTAAAATTACGAACAGACCCTCCATAGATCCTCAGGAACACTCCTCCTGTGTCTCTGAATGGAATTTCCAGGATCATTGAGGACATGACCGGATGAGTTTTTCAAATCCACCCAGACCAGCGAATTTATGAAATGAATGCCGAGGGTACAAAACGAATTCAGAAAACAAATCCTTTAAACATAACAAATATGATAAAACAAAATTCTTCAATCTACGAATGCATCCGAAAAAGAAACCTAAATTTCTGGCATGCACGTCTAGTTTTGATTACATGGGGATGATGAGATTAGTAGTTTACAGAATAAAGATAGGGATGTTTGTACTTTCATTTCAGTTTACGTAAAATTACAGGGACATGGCATTTCTGTACTTGTAGAAAATTTGATTTGCCTATTAAAAGAAAGCTAATGCAGCACCCACATCTAAGTACTTGTAAGCTGCAATATACTGCATTTTTGTTTTCGTGTTTGAATAAACTTTAAGGCCTCATGTAGATGAGCATTCTTTTCCTTTAGGATTTTAAATGCATTGATTAATTTTAGATTATTCATTTCATTAAAATTTTTGCACAATTATATTGCATGAGAACATGTGGGAGATTTGAGGTTATATATTAAATATCCCATTTATTTTTTTATCTTTCATGTAAATTAATAAATTCACACTTTATGATTGCGTGGATTATGGATTTTGATGTTTAGGAGTTCTAAGTATTGCACTGCAATCAATTCTAATCTGTTTTAGGGTCGTGTTATAGTGTTTAAAGTACATACTGTATCAAATGTGCAGATGTTTATTTTGCAATGTACTCATATTCTATTCACAATTGATTCTGCAAGCTTTAACTCAGAACGGATTGCTGTCTAGGTTATAGTACCAAACTCCAAAATCAGCGATGTAAGTATCCAAAATAAAAGTAAAGGATCATCGAGCAGAAGCTCTTTAAAATTTAATAAAAGAGCTTACATAATATGCAAAATTAATACAGCAGTGAAGATAGCCTTTGCAGAGTAAAGGCAGCAGTAAAAAAAATTGGCCTTATAGCTCACTATTCTCAATGGGAAGTCTGGACCTCATCCAAAATGGCAGCTGCAATACTTCCGGTAACGTCTGACATCACTTCCTGAGGACAGCATTGGACAGCAATCCATTCTGAGTTAAAGCTTGCAATACCTGTCAATCTGGTAAGGATTTGGGTTGACAGGTGACATATTTAATTTCATATCACATGTGTTACTTGATCACTTGTTTGTTGGGGCACGGATTCACATTACATGAAGGATAACTGACTATGGTGTCAGAAGGATCCTGGAGCAAGAGAGTCTGTTTATAATAAAGTTTGCACTACCTGTCTATCTGGTAAGGTTCATTGATTGACAGGTGTCACATGATTTGATTGCACTGTTTGATCCCTTATTGTTGTGTGGCGTGGCACTTACACCACATGGAGAAATATTGATTACATAAGAGAGTTCCTACCAGGGGCGGACTGACCATTTGGAAACTCAGGCACTGCCCAAGGGCCCAGGGTCAGTAGGGGGCCCCATGAGTTGCCCCTGGTACCTTTTTCATAGGCTTTTTTGAGTTTGGGCAAGGACACAGGGGCCCCATGATCCCCTATTGCCCGGGGGCCCCATGAGTTGTCAGTCCGCCCCTGGTTCCTACTCAATTTGGATAAAAGCAGGAACCCCAATCACTGGATGTATATGTGATCACTGGTCACGGGTTGTGTGAATATTTGGAAGCACTGCACCGTTTATTGTTGTGTGTAAGGTTAATGCACTGTTAATGTTTAGTTTATGTTTTTTTAGGTACTAAGGGTAGAAGAAGATGTATTACTCTGAGGAATTTTGGAGATTTTAACCCCTTGATGCCGACGTCACACCAATATGCGGCCTCACAGAACTGGGCTTTTTTTCCGTGGGGCCTCATATTTGTGTACTTGTCTTTGTGCTGGGAGCGCGCCGCTTGGCACGCTCCCAGCACAAAGACCGCGGTTTCACTGAGAGCCCGGGTCCCATTCTAACAATCGGAACCCGGGACTCCCGAGTCACATGATGGCTGTGATAGCCTCTGATTGGCTATCACAGTGATCAGTCACTGTACAGCCTGGCCCTCTTGCTTTTTTTTCTCTCTATGAATGGAGACGAGAGATACATTGTATCTCTCTAAGTCCTGGCATAGAGAGAAAAAAATGTTTGTAAAAAAAAAAGATAAAGAAATATTAAAAAATAAAGAAAAATACCTAGATCAAGGTTTGATCTAGTTCAGTGCCAGGGTTAGTGTTTGGGTCAAGGTCAGGGTCAAAAGTCAGGATTTAAAAAAAAATGGTATCAGTGTCAATTAGTGTCAGTGTCAGTGTGCTTTAGATAAAAAAAAAAAGACAAAAACAAAATGCGCACTATTGTTTCTGGGCTTTACTATGGGTACAAAAAACAAATAACATACACATATATGGTATCGCAGCGATCATCAAGAGCTGGATAATTTATTTTGGGTTGTTCTTTGGTGGTAGGTTATAGTAATAACAAGAAACACATAGCTAAATAAAAAAAATTATTTTTTTTTTTACTATTTTGGGTCAGATTTCCGTTGATAATAAAACAAATATCAGGAGCTATCCATTACCATTTACCACCAAATGAAAGCTCAATTTCTCCTGAAAAAAATCAAGGTATAATCCACCTGGATGTACAAAGTAGTTGTGATGATATGTACGGTTTTACTAACACATGTCAACATTGCAGAATTGTACTTAGGCATTTAGATTTGTTTTACCCTTAGGCGTGAAGGGGTTAAGGATCATTAAGAACTGGTGGATTTAAAGAAGACTTTATCAGGGTACATGGAGAACTTTGCAAAGGCGCTCATTATTTATTTATTTGGTTGGACACTGACTAATTTGTTAATATAGCGACCTTTATTGCCTGTACCTATATTTGCAGCTTCTGGGGGAAGGTATTTATGCATTGGGTCTGTGGGGGATTTCACTTTCAGCTAGGTGTGGTTTTGTTATATATATATTGAAGAGTTAAACAGATTGTACTGAATCGGCAGGTGACCATACTGCCTGGACAGATTGAGATCTATGGAGGTATGTCAATTTACAGGTGAAACTCAAAAAATTTGAATATCGTGCAAAAGTTCATTTATTTCAGTAATGCAACTTAAAAGGTGAAACTAATATATGAGATAGACTCATTACATGCAAAGCAAGATAGTTCAAGCCGTGATTTGTCATAATTGTGATGGTTATGGCTTACAGCTCATGAAAACCCCAAATCCACAATCTCAGAAAATTAGAATATTACATGCAATCAATAAAACAAGGATTGTACATAGAACAATATCGGACCTCTGAAAAGTATAAGCATGCATATGTACTCAGTACTTGGTTTGGGCCCCTTTTGCAGCAATGACTGCCTCAATGCGGCGTGGCATGGAAGCTATCAGCCTGTGGCACTGCTGAGGTGTTATGGAAGACCAGGATGCTTCAATAGCGGCCTTCAGCTCTTCTGCATTGTTGGGTCTCATGTCTCTCATCTTTCTCTTGGCAATGCCCCATAGATTCTCTATGGGGTTGAGGTCAGGCGAGTTTGCTGGCCAATCAAGCACAGTAATCCCACGGTTGTTGTGTATGCTATTTGTTGTTTGTACCCGTAGTACAGCCCAGAAACAATAGTGCGCATTTTGTTTTTGTCTTTTTTTTTTTTTTTTTACCTAAAGCACACTGACACTGACATTGACACTAACTGACACTGATACCAATTTTTTTTTTAAATCCTGACCTTTGACCCTGACCTAAACACTAACCCGGGCACTGAACTAGATCAAACCTTGATCTAGGTATTTTTCTTTATTTTTTATTTTATTTTTTAATATTTATTAATCTTTTCTTTTTTTTTACAAACATTTTTTTTCTCTCTATGCCAGGAGTTAGAGAGATACAATGTATCTCTCTTCTCCATTCATGAACTTTTGCACGATATTCTAATTTTTCGCGTTTCACCTGTATGTGAAACTGAACATGAAGAGAGGGTTCATGACTAACCAGGTCTGTTAGATTGCTGAGTGCACGAGACTTTGTGGTCAAATACTGGTTCCCTTTGGACTGCACACTCATATTTATCCAGAAAATGTGTCATTACTGCAACATAAACATAGAGGTAAGACTGAAAATGGATATTGTTAGTACAATGTCTGTCAGACTGAATATCTATTTCTGTTACTTCAATTGGACTTGAATACCTAAAATGCTACAACTGAAGAGAGTATACAGTATTTATGTCAAATGCCTATGCACTAATGGAAGATTGTGGGTGTCAGGTTTATGTTTTTCTAGAAGTCTTTAAAAAATGTTATTATTTATTCTCAGAACAGAGTGCACAAATTACTGTTCACAACTGATTTTCCTGAAAATGTTGGAAAGAATTCTAACAATCATTGTTGTTTTTATTTATAGGTCAGGTAGTGGCTCTGATGTCTGCCTGAAAGTCAGGAGAAAATTGAGGCTTTGTGGAGCTGATGGACTTCTACTCAGATGGAGAATACTGTGAGGATGTCAATCAGCTGCCAGGTTGTGCAAATAATCTTCCTGTTGGCTGTTATGATGGCAAATGCACATTGTAAAGGTATGTTTCAGTTTTCATATTCTCTTTTTTTATAGCTGGGCAATCAAGCACAAGGTTCTATATTACTATAACATTTATTTTTAACTTTAAATAGTAATTTGTTAGCAACAGATATAGTCATCTAATTTTTAAATTGCGTGTAAGTGCATATTTGGGGCAGCACAGTGGCTAAATAGTTAGTACTTCCACCTGGCAGTATTAGGGTTGTTGGTTCAAATCCCAACCATGGCACCACCTGCCTAGAGTTTGCATGTTCTCCCTGTTTCTGTGTGGGTTTCCTCTAGGTACTCCAGTTTTCTCCCACACTCCAAAGACATGCTGGTAGGTGAACTGGCTCCTGTCTACATTGGCCCTAGTATGTGTATGTATAAATGTAAGTTAGGGACTTATTGTACGCCCCTTGAGGGTTAGGGACTGATGTGAATGTGCAATATATATGTACAGCGCTGCGTAAATTGACAGTGTTATATAAGTACCTGTAATAAATAAATATTTGAAAAAAAGATCACTTTTTGTAGTATATATTATTGCTATCTTTTTAGTAGTAGTAGTATATTTAATTGCTACCATAGTGCTCTGTGATCGCTTTGTTCTTCGGACACAGTTGATAACCGATTACAGTAAAGGGCCAATCACAGCGGCCCTTTACCATGTGATCATCTGTGTCCAATCACAGCTGATCACATTGTAAACAAATTTTGCTGGTTATCAGCAGGCCTTTTCTTCACACGCTGACACAACGTGAGGAGAGGAGAGCTGGTAACCAGCAATTCACACAGGGGAATGTTTACACTGATAATCAGGGCCCTGATTATCAGTGCAGCCCCATTAGAGCTGTCCATCTGTGCTGCCTATCAGTGCCCATAAGTGTGCTTATCAGTGCCTCCTCATCAGTGCTGCCTATCAGTGCCCAGCAGTGACACCTATTAGTGCCACCTATCAGTGCCCATCAGTTGAACCTATCAGTGGCGCCTCATCAGTGCAGCCTATCAGTGCCTATCCCTGCAGCCAGGCCCGGACTGGCCATAGGGCACACCAGGCATTTGCCTGGTGGACCAGGGCCGTGTGTCCTAGGAAGAGCGGCCTCTGGATGACCGGACTGCACAGCGGGAGGTAAGTGGTGACCGTGGTCTGGACAGGGTTAACACAGACCGGGCCCACTGCTTGCCTCCCGCTATGCAGTCATGCCTACAGAAGGGCCAGTTTCAGCAAACTACAGGGTGCAGAAGAGGACCTGCAAGCAGGGGATACACCTCCCAGGCCGGCCTCTGAAAATGCACTGCACGGGATCTCACCTAACCATGACGGCTGCACAGGGGAGGAAGGTGAGTGCAGTGCAGGCACACATCGTGCTCTGTAGCAGTGGTGTGTGTGTAGAGGGAAGGTGGATTAGGCTATCTCTGTGCTGGATTGGGCCATCTCCTTGCTATATGGAGCTGTCTCTTTGCTATATGCAGCTGTTTCTTTGCTGGATTGGGCCATCTCTTTGCTATATGGAGCTGTCTCTTTGCTGGAGTGGGATGTCCCTTTTCTGGATTAGGCTGTCTCTTTGCTGGATTGGGCTGTCTCTTTGCTATATGGATTTGTGTCTTTGATGGATGGGGCTGTCTCTGCAATGGATTGGGCTGCCTCTTTGGTATATGGAGTTGTCTCTTTGCTGGATTGGGCTTTCTCTTTGCTTGATTGGGATGTCTCTTTGCTGAATTAGGCTGTCTCTTTACTGGATTTAGCCATCTCTTTGCTATACAGAGTGGTCTCCTTACTGGATTAGGCTGTCTCTTTGCTATATGGAGTTGTTTCTTTGCTGGATTGGGCTGTGTCTTTGCTGGACTGGGCCATCTTTTTGCTATATGGAGCTGTCTCTATGCTGGAATGGGATATCTCTCTGCTGGATTGGGATGTATCTTAGTTAAATGGGACTGTCTTTTTGCTGGATTGGGCCATCTCTTTGCTATATAGGACTGTCTCTTTGGTAGATGGGGCTGTCTCTTTGCTGGATTTGCATGTCTCTTTCCTTGATTGGGATGTCTCCTTCCTCTATGGGGATGTCTCATTGCTGGATTGGGCTGTCTTGTTGCTGAATTGGGCTGTCTTGTTGCTGAATTGGGCTGTCTCTTTGCTACATGGGGATGTCTCTTTGCTGGATTGGGTTGTCTCTTTGCTATGTGGGTATGTCTCTCTGCTAGATTGGGATGTCTCTTTGCTGTATAGTGATGTCTCTTTGCTGGATTGGTATGTCTCCTTGCTGGATGGGAATGTCTCTTTTATAGATGGGAGATTTCTCTTTGCTGGATTAGGATGTCTCTTTGCTGAATATATGGGGTTGTCTCTTTTCCAAAGGTAGAACTGTGCAGGGGAGGCAGGGAGTAAAAGGGGGCACTCTGAATAGAGAGAAAAGGGGGGCATAACTGCAAGGGGAACTGTGATGGGGGGGAGGGCTGTGATTTGCTAGGGACACTGTAATGTAAGGGGGACTACACTGTAAAGGGACACTGTAATGTAAGAGGGACTGCACTGTAAAGGGGCACTGTAATCAAAACAGTGCCCTTTTACAGTGAAGTCCCCTTTTATATCATAGTGCCCCTTTACATCTCATTGCAGAGGACCCAGACTCCATGAACATCCCATCACCAACTGCCCCATGAACACCCACCCACTGTCCCATTCCACCCTCCCCACCCCTGGTCCCTTGGCTGCTTAGTTTAAAATGTCCAGGCCTATTTTATGTCCCAGTCCGGACCTGCCTGCAGCCTCATCAGTGCACATCAGTGAAGGAGAAAAAAATACTTATTTGCAAAATTTTCTAATAGAAATTAGGAAAAGCTTTTTTCCAAAATGTTCATATTTTTTCATTAGTTAAGCAAAAAATAAAAAATCCCAGTGGTGATTAAAAAGCACTAAAAGAAAACTGTCTAAAAAAATGATAAAAAATAGTTTGGGTACAGTGTTGCATGACCGTGCAATTGTCATTTAAAGTGTGACAACGCTGAAAGCTGAAAATTGGCCTAGACAGGAAGGGGTGAATTTGCCCAGTATTGAAGTGGTTAAACAGTTTCTGGTTACCTCTATAACATAGATGTTATAAATAGCAGGAATTTTGCTTGTTGTATTAACATCCCCACTACTTTGACAAATATATATTTATTTCCTATTAAACACTGACTACACTAAGCAGGAAAGTACAGTGTGGTTAGTTCTCTAGCTGTGCTCGCCTCCAATAAACAAACTTCTGCTCACATGCCCTTCTCTGCAGTCATTCACTGAAAAGCCCTGTGTACTGATGTTTCTCCTCCCCTCTCTGTTCTCTGCTATATAAGGAGCTTAGAAGGTATGTCATCACCTATAAAACAGGGAACAAAAAGGTATTAACTGTATAATGTTTTTTATATCCACAAATGTTTTGCCTTTCAGTTCTAACTTAAACTGAATGGGTTATTTTACAAGGTGAGAGTTTGTATATACTTTTAGGAGAGATATAAAATATTCAAATTCAGAATTAGTCATTAATACATCATTCAGTTTATTTTTTTAATGCAAGTTGTGTAAATTCTTACATTTGACTTGGTATCATCATTTTGCAGTCCCTGTAGAGGAAAGCTCAGACTAGGGGGGGGGGGGGGGAGAATCAGACTAGGGGGAGAGAGAATCAGACTAGGGGGAGAGAGAATCAGACTAGGGGGAGGAAGAATCAGACTAGGGGGAGGGAGAATCAGACAAGGGGGAGGGAGAATCAGACTAGGGGGAGGGAGAATCAGACTAGGGGGAGGGAGGATCAGATTAGGGGGAGGGAGGATCAGACTAGGGGGAGGAAGAATCAGACTAGGGGGAGGAAGAATCAGACTGGGGGGAGGGAGAATCAGACTAGGGGGAGGGAGATTAAGACTAGAGAAAGAGAGAATCCGACTACGGGGAGAGAGAATCAGACTAGGTTGAGGGAGAATCAGCCTAGAGGGAGACAGAATAAGACTAGAGGGAGGGAGAATCAGACTAGAGAGGGGGAGGAAGAATCAGACTAGGGGGAGATAGAATAAGACTAGGGGGAGATAGAATAAGACTAGGGGGAGGAAGAATCAGACTAGGGGAGGAAGAATCAGACTAGGGGAAGGGAGATTAAGACTAGGGGGAGGGAGATTAAGACTAGGGGGAGGGAGAATCAGACTAGAGGGAGAGAGAATGAGACTAGGGGGAGAGAGAATGAGACTAGGGGGAGAGAGAATCAGCCTACCTTACCCCTTACTAAGTGAACGCACTGCCCTTGCGATCTGCATGCATGTGCCAGTGTATTGCTAATGGCACCCCAAATGCAGATCACAAGCACAGTGTGTTTGTGGACACCAGATATCATGATATTGCAGTACCATGCAGTTTTGTGCCCTGCATTTTGAAAAAAGTAGCACTTGCACTACTTTTTCCATGGTTCAGTGCATTTTGCTGCCCATTCAAATGGATCACCTGTCAAAATGCACCACACAGGAATGCACACATCGGGGTGTGAATCTGCTCTAATTGCATTTTCATACAGTAGAGTAGTAACCTCTCCAAAAAAATTAACAAATAAATAGAAGAACGGGTGGTGAACATCTTAGGAGAAAACGGAACAACAAATTCTAGTCTTAATGAAATGTGACATTGATATTGTTTTATTGATATATGAAAAAACATTTATTAAAAAATTACGTTTGGCAAAAAAAGTGAACAGAACTTTGGCAGCAAAAAGGTTAAATGTTGATGTTGTTTTTACAAGGGAGTGTGAATATACTCCAACTGAATGTACAGTCTTTTGTGGTGTCTGGGCTGTGAAAAATATCCATGTTTAATGGTATCTTAGTGACGTTTGGAGAGAACTGTGAAGTGTTTTATTAAAATGACAACTTAAAGCTCCAAAGAATCCTCTTGAAGCGGAACTAAACTTGAACACATACAGTACTTTCTATAACAATTATTAGTCAGCATAAATCATTATGAATGTAACAGGATCCATTGTAACCAGGGGCGGACTGACCATTTGGAAACTCGGGCACTGCCCAAGGGCCCCGAGTCAGTAGGGGGCCCCATGAGATACCCCTGGTACCTTTTTCATAGGCTTTTTTGAGTTTGGGCAAGGATACAGGGGCCCCATGATCCCCTATTGCCCGGGGGCCCCATGAGTTGTCAGTCCGTCCCCTGATTGTACCTAAAATATGCAGGTTTTATAATGCATTGCCATAGTTAACATTCTTTACATGATGTTCCTTTTTCCACCCCAAGATGGAGCTCTCAAGACTTAGCTTTCGATTCATTCTCAGCTAGAGCACAAAACCCTGGGAAATGTAGTTCAAGCCAGGAGAGATGTCATTACTACCACAGGCACAGAAAACTACAAGACCCAGCATGCCTGAAGGCAGGAGAGGCCAAATCAATGTAAATGCCTGGAAAAGTTCAGGGAAGTTGGGAGACAGCTGCCGGTGTGTGCACAGAGAAAGGTTCTTTTGCGGAGAGAGAGAATTTGAGCCAAAGGTACATTTGGAAATATCAGATCAAGAGCCTGTCATTTTCGAAGGGTGGGGAGATCAGCTGTATCCTGCAGGACTGAGTCAGTGTGTTGCTGTCTGCTGTGATCAAGCTCTGTCCAGAGTTCTATCACTGGAATCACCAGGGGCCCAGAACTCGTCAGGGACCCAGAACAATAGATTCAGACTTGCTGAATGTTGCTGCTGCCACAGAAGAGGGTGTCCCATGAGGATTCACTACTGTATCACAGAAACCATCATTCATCACTGTGTTTCCGGAAGCCAACAACAGCTTAAAGGGCCCCCCACCAAGGAAATAAAGCCTGATTCTATCGATACCGGAGGCTGGTGAGTGGTTTACAGCCCTTTCTAGTAATTCATCAGTTGACTCTGTGATGAGCCACTAGGAGATTGTAACTGTCCCTTTCATCTTCATTGACACCTCTCATCTTGCCTGGCCATCCCTTCATCAGTGCTGTGAGTTCTTTGTTCCTATACTGACTGTTTGCAGAGACATTCCTCTTTCCTTTCTTGTCCATTAGGCATGCCAACATCGTCAATGGGCCCCAATGTAGCCGGCTGAAGATTTACCTTAGAGACTGCATCTAAATTTCCTTCTGTTGAGCATAATCTACAGTCTATTTTTGTCTATCAGTCTTAAAGTAAGGCCTAGGCCTAGCTTTCTCACCCCAAGTGACTATAGGCAACTTAGCCACTATCTTTATTGGTACCAACTTGTTGTTGCCTTAACCTGCTAATTTAGTGAGCAAAGCTACAGTTTTTGCTGATTCAGTTTCAATTGAAGGTAGCACTATAATCTCATCAGTTGAAGTTTTATAATTGTGTGAGCTGCAAAGTGTTTCTCAGTACTATACTCTGTTTATTTGAGCATTATTTGTCAGTATACATTATTACCTTACCACAAGGTCATGAGTCTCACTTCAGGGTGACCCTAAGATGTTAATCAAATTTATCAATCTCTACCGATTGACGTGTACACCCGAGGTGTAAGTAGTGTTGAGGTCTTTACCAAGGTCGAGGTAAAAACAGAGGACCAAATTTAACCAGTGGCTCCTGATGGGTAGCAATACATTAGGTGTTACCCAGAACAATTTCCTCAATTTATGCAGATTTCGAAATGCAAACACTACAGGCCACACAAAGCCCTTTGTCTCTAAAACCAGCACTATCTTTGAGAATACCCTTGTCCTCTTCATCTGGGTAGCTTCATCTGCCCAAAGTCAATGTCTAACTAAATTACATGCATGCACAGTACAGTGCCCTTATTACCCCCTTCCCATCTCTGCCTCCCGACCATTTAACTGGATTGAAAAGCTGGGAGATGGAGACAGGGCTTTTCGTTCACGTGACTACTGTGATTGGCTGTCAGTTGTTAGCTTTTGTGCGGGAGAGCACATGTATGCGGGCCGCTCAACATTAATGCCTACCCGCCGAGAGGCCACGTGCAACGTTGGCAGGAAGAGGTTCAGAGCATTGCTTCCCCTGCTGTGTAAACATTGCCACAGAAACACTGAGAAGTAGTACTGATGTCAGCTGCCACTTCAATGACCGCTATTATGAGAGGATACTCATCTGCCGGAGAAGGTCAGTTACATCCCCAGCACAGCATACATTGATTTTGGAGATGCCAGCTTGTGGACAGGACCAATGAGCTAGTACCAAATGTGGAAAAATGGCATATGGAGACCAAGGAAAGCGGTAACGTGATTATTTTGTTACATTGTAGATAAACATGCAACAAGTGAAGTATCAGTGACAAGGTACAAGGTACAACGTGCTCAGCAATGTCAGCGACACATTGGCAAGGTTCCAGCAATTCAAAGGTTGTCACTTTTGGAAGGTTTACATTACTGGAGCAGCATCTGAATAGATGGGTAGCTGTAGGCAGAATAGTGATGCAAATGGCAACTAGAAGATTCAGGACCAGGGCGGACTGACAACTCATGTGGCTACTGGGCAATAGGGGATCATGGGACCCCTGTGTCCTTGCCCAAACTCAAAAAAGCCTATAAAAAAGGTACCAGGGTCATCTCATGGGGCCCCCTACTAACCCCGGCCCCTCGGGCAGTGCCCAAGTTTCCAAATGGTCAGTCCGACCCTGTTCAGGACATATCTAAATCTCAGCTCAGGAGGACTGGGAATTGTAGAGCTGGCAGCGGTATGTCTATTCTGTCTCTCCTTATCAGGAACCTTTCCCTAGGGTTAATTATACTGACCATTCCCAGTGCGGATTCTATCCCTACTCTAACCTATTCACAACAGCACACCAACCGCAGTGGAAAAGTGCTGTTTATTAGCAATGCCCTAACTCAAGATGGCCACTGAGGTCATCCATTGTTGCAGCATCAAATTGCACCACTGCTCTCCTGGTGACACATATGGAGGCTGAAGAGGAACAATGTTCCTCTCATTCTCCATTCCCTCTGTACAGCACTTAGCAACACAACACCACCTACAGAGTGGAGGATAAGCTACTCCAAAAAGTGGCAACCACCCCAACCGATATAACCTATAATAGCTTTAAAGGATAAGTTCACCTTTGTAACATGTTCCCATAGCCACTGCCACCCCCTCCCTCTGACAGATAAATGGGAAGAAGTCCATACCATCTGTCAGATTTGAAAACGCGTGGCCCTGCATGGCTCTGCCCACATGGCTGCATCACTCATTCACGGAATTCTGTGAATGAATTAACTGCAAGTCCTAACAGCCTTAGCTGCTGTGGGCTTGTAGTTTTCAATGAACTACCACAGTGCTGTGGAGCCCCGTGATAGTCCATTGAAATTTCCTGTCAGTATGTCCGCTTGCCCGTACATCCCATACAGCAAACAGATATTCTGACAGGTCTGTAGGAGACCTGCATGACATCACTGATCTACTGATCGCTGGTGCAATGCTTTCCAGGCTCCTGTAGACATAAATAATAAATACATATTTTTTAACCTGCAAAAGAATGTGCATTTATTATTTTTGTCCAAAAGGTGAACTTATCCTTTGACCACCTCCTGATGGCCATATAAGGTAATGACAGGAGCGCGGCGGTTCCCTTGTTCAGTGGTGTATTTAGGATTTGTGCTGCCCTAGGCAACACAAAAATCAGAGACCTCCCCACCGTCAGAGACAGCCTGACACCGACCAACAGCGGACCCCCCGTGGAGAGAGCCTGACAGTGACCAACAACACCCCTGCTCCCCCCCACCCGCAAGAGCTTTCCACTAACACTTGCCCACTCCCTCCCCCAACAGCAGAGGGAAAGACACTCACCTTCACAGCTATGGGCTTCCCCGGGTACGAGAATCGGGCTCTGCATGCCCCAGTAAGCAGCCCGCAGCCTCTGTCGGATCCCTCCTGCTCCCCATGCCATATATGTCCCTTCTTCCTGGGAGGGTGCTGCCCCTCTGAAAAATGCCGCCCTAGGCAAGTGCCTTGTTTGCCTTGTGGTAAATACACCCCCGCCCTTGTTCTGTGGGGACATCGTATGACCTCCTCCAACTCTAACCGCGCATGCGATCAGCGGAAAGAGCCGATGACATCAGCTCTGTCATGTGATCAGCTGTGTCCAATCACATGTGTCATGTGATCGCTGTGTCTGATCACATGTAAATAAGGAAATGCCAGTTATCGGCATTCCTCTCCTCACGAGTTGTCACTCTGACAGCTCATGAGGAGAGGAGAGGTGGTAATTGGCATTCCTCAGAGGGGACATCTACACTGAACATCAGGGCACTGATGATCAGAGTAGCTCCACCAGTGCCACCTGTCAGTGCCCATCAATGCCACTTGTCAGTGCCCATCAATACCACCTGCCATCTGAGGAAATCTAGGATGGAAAAGGATCTGGGGGTCCTAGCAGATCATAGGCTCTGCAATAGCATGCAATGCCAAGCTGCAGCAAGCAAGGCCAGCAGACTATTCACATGCATTAAAAAGGGTATTTACTCAAGAGCTAAAAAAATGAATTACTTCAAAACTCTGGTTCAGCCGCATCTTGAGAATGCTGTCCAGTTCTGGTCACCCGTCCTTAGGAAAGATGTGCTGGAACTGGAGAAAGTCCAGAGAAGGGCAACAAAGCTAATAAGGGGACTGTATGACCTCAGTTATGAAGAATGACTACAAACATTAAACTTTTTCTCCCCTGAGAAGAGATGCTTGCGAGGAGATATGACTGCAATAAACAAATATCTTGTTAGAAATTCTGTATATAGCTCTACAGAACAGACAGTGTACAGTCCACATGTAATTTTCTGCTTCACTGCAACAAGGAAAGAGGAAACTTTGTTCAGAGAAAAGACAGAGTATACCATAGATGCAGCTACAAACTTATAAACACTGCCATCTACTGGTGGAACAATATATCTCTACTGAATACTGATGTAGTTGTTGCACAAAATACATGAGCACTGTATTCCAACACCCTCACTCAACAACTCCTTATATTAGTCATATTTCAGATCTCGGTTCTATAAATCTGCTTCTTGTAAGCAGTATTGTCAAAGCATCTGCAATCATGTTATTTTGCAGTTCACAAAGAGATGTCATCACTTCATCAGCAGCTCTGATTCACTTTTGTTTCTCATGGATTGGACGTTTTTGCATCTCATCTCATGAATCTGGCTCTGGTTTTAATGCTGTAGAGCGACATACGACAGACATTTAGCTGGGATGCTTCTGGTGGATTTCCTTATTGAAGCCTCTTGTGGCCTGGTTTCTTTTACAGTATTTGGATTGTTTGCATTGATGTCTATTTCTGTGCCATTTTGTTGTTTATCTTCATGTGACACGGATGTGGAATTTCTCTCAGTTTGAAACGTTCGTGTTAGTTTCTGAAATTTTGAACACACTGAAGTTTCACAGAAAATTCCCATATAACTGCATTTGTTAAAATTCCTATCTAAAAGTTTTTCTAATGAATTGCACTCCCTGCTGTCATTACCAACTGCGGAGAGTGAGAAAATACCTCTTCTTTCCCATAGTCAATTTTTTCATTGGACCACAGAGATCTGAATGAATTAAGTCCAGAGGTGTTTTAGCTCTCCTGTTACCCTGCTTTGGAAAGGCTTTTCTTGTCATTTTTTCTTTTATACCGCTGGTGCATGTCATTGTTAGATCACATAAACTAATTTTTGATCCACTTGCATAGTCATTCTCAATTTTTTCATTCTCAGTTAATTTCTTTATTATGTCAGGACTTCTGTGCCCAAGTCGTCTGTGCCATGTGTGAACGCAGTTTGAATGTTTTTCCTCCTTGACAGTATTAACTACCTCATTACAGTTCAGCTAATTCAGTTCATCTGTAATTTTAGCCTTTGCAAGTATAATATCCCCTTTTGTGATGGCACATCTGTCACCTTGGTAGGTCACTGCACTGCTTTGTTTTGTGAGCTTCTTCATTGACAAATGTTTCATGCAGGACACTTTTCACAGGAATCTTACTGGTGACACTCTGGGAATTAGGGCAGTATGGAAAACTGTTTCCCATTCCTTCTGATTCCATTATGTGCCCATTAGTTGTGGTATTTTTTTCTGTTTTACTCTGGTCAAGGTGGATAAAGACATTTCTGTCATTTGTCATGCGACTCCTAGCTCCTGCATCAACACACCATGCTTGCAAAGATGAGGTGCAACTTTTGGAATGCAAAACATATTTAATATTATGTCTCTTAAGATGACACTCAATGAAGTTGATGAGAACCGATTTAACCATAAATTTCATAAGGGGTTCTTTACTTTCAGAGTGGAAAGGATGTGGAACCTAATTCTGCAGTTGGTCGTGACAGCAGGGAGTGCAATTCATTAGAAAAAAAATTTAGATGGGAATTTTAACAGTTATATGGGAATGGTAATTAATCTGAGGATACAAGGACTATGACCGCATGCTGCCATCCAGGTCACAGGGCAAAAGGAAGTTGAAAATGGGAAATGTTCAGAAAGAAGTAAAGTAGTAGTGGTGTACCACAAGAATTAGTATTGGATCCAGTTCCTCTTAGTCTATTTACTAATTGCCATTTTTGCAAAACTTTAAAGAAATAATAAAAATCAGCAGGATAGTCCCATTATACAAAAGGGCTATTGTAAAATATAAGAGGGTACTGTAAAATGGCAAAAGATTTATTTTAAATATATTTAAAAACCATATAAAAGAAAATTTTTATTTTGCTTTGGCTAGAGGAGGGAAGGGTTAGAACTTCTGACTAGAGTGGGGAAGGGTTGAACCTCTTTCTGTGCCCTACTTGGATAAGTTCACCCTGTTTGTCCTGTGGTACATTATGACTGAAACTGATAGTGATGGGAAATCCAAAAATTTGCAGTTGTCACCAGAACAAGAAGTGAAGGTGCATCTTGAATTGAGAACACTTGTAAGAACTGTAGAGACTTCCACTCACTTCCAGCTGCATGTGCAGGACAAAAGGAACCATTACACTAAGACATAGACATAAGATATACAGTGGCCAAAAGTTTTGAGAATGACACAAATATTAATTTTCACAAAGTCTGCTGCTTCAGTGTTTTTAGATCTTTTTTCCAGATGTTACTAAGGCATACTGAAGTATAATTACAAGCATTTCATATGTGTCAGAGGCTTTTATTGACAATTACATTAAGTTTATGCTAAGAGTCAATATTTGCAGTGCTGACCCTTATTTTCAAGACCTCTGCAATTCACCCTGGCATGCTGTCAATCAACTTCTGGGCCACATGCTGACTGATGGCAGCCAATTCTTGCATAATGTATGCTTGGAGTTTGTCAGAATTTGTGGGTTTTTTGTTCACCCACCTCTTGAGGATTGACCACAAGTTCTCAGTGGAATTAAGGTCTGGGGAGTTTCCTGGCCATATACCCAAAATGTTGATGTTTTGTTGCCCAAGCCACTTAGTTATCACTTTTGCCTTATGGCAAGGTGCTCCATCATGCTGGGAAAGGCATTGTTCATCACCAAACTGTTCTTGGAAGGTTGGGAGAAGTTGGTCTCGGAGGATTTTTTTTGTACCATTCTTCATTCATGGCTGTGCAAAATTGTGAGTGAGTCCATTCCTTTTGCTGAGAAGCAACTCCACACATGAATGGTCTCAGGATGCTCTCCTGTTGGCATGACACAGGACTAATGGTAGTGCTCACCTTTTCTTCTCCGGACAAGGTTTTTTCTGGATGCCCCAAACAATCAGAAAGGGGATTCATCAGAGAAAATGACTTTACCCCAGTCCTCAGCAGTTCAATTCCTGTACTTTTTTCAGAATATCAGTCTGTCCCTGATGTTTTTCCTGGAGTGAAGTGGCTTCTTTACTGACCTTCTTGACACCAGGCCAACCTCCATAAGTCTTCACCTCACTGTGCATGCAGATGCATTCATACCTGACTACTGCCATTCTTGCGCAAGCTCTGCACTGGTGGTGCCCCAATCCCGCAGCTGAATCAACTTTAGGAGATGGTCCTGGCACGTGTCCTGAATCCTTCTTCACAACAATTGAACCTCTCTCCTTGAAGTTCTCGATGATCCGATAAATGGTTGATTTAGGTGCAATCTTAGTAGCAGCAATATCCTTGCCTGTGAATCCCTTTTTGTGAAAAAGCAATGATGACCGCACCTGTTTCCTTGTAGGTAACTATGGTTAACAGAAGAAGAGCAGTTATTTCATGCACCAACCTCCTTTTAAAGCTTCCAGTCTGTTATTCTAACTCAGTCAGAATGACAGTGTGATCTCCAGCCTTGTCCTCGTCAACACTGACACCTGTGTTAATGGGGGAATCACTGACATGATGCCAGTTGGTTCTTTTGTGGCAGGGCTGAAATGCAGAGGAATGTTTTTTTGGGGATTAAGTTCATTTTCATGGCAAAGAAGGACTTTGCAATTAATTGCAATTCATCTGATCACTCTTCATAACATTCTTGAGTATATGCAAATTGCCATCATAAAAACAGAGGCAGCAGACTGTGTGAAAATTAACTTGTGTCATTCCCAAAACTTTTGGCCACGGCTGTATATATAAACGTAAAAACAATTGCAGCTCACATACAAAACTCTTGCTGACCAGGATTGTCTGTGACTTGCAACTGTTGTTAAGCTATATACAGTTGTGTTCAAAATAATAGCAGTCAGACATCACTAACCTGATCAATCACTGTTTTTGGTAGAAATGATATTTCTACATGGCAAATAATTTACTAGCAGGTGTAGTAGAGTAATAGAAATCCAACAAACCCAACAGTCATGACATGCATGCTGCTGATTCTGTGTAATTGAATCACTAATTGAAAGGGGCATGTTCAAAATAATAGCAGTGTGGAGTTCTATTAGTGAGGTCATTCATTCTTTGAAAAACAGGTGGCAATTATTGCCCTTATTTAAGGAAGGAAGGCAGCAAATGTTGTACATGCTAGTTACAGTGCATTTCTCTCTGAAATTCTGAGGAAAATGGGTCGTTCCAGACATTGTTCAGAAGAACAGCGTACCTTGATTAAAACGTTGATTGGAGAAGGGAAAACATATAAAGAAGTGCCGAAAATGATAGGCTGCTCAGCTAAAATGATTGCAAATGCTTTAAAATGGCAACCAAAACCTGAAAGATGTGGAAGAAAGCGAAAAACTACCATTCGAATGGATAGAAGAATAGCCAAAATGGCAAGGACTCAGCCAACAATCAGGTCCAAGAAGATCAAAGAAGGTCTAAAGTTACCTGTGAGTGCTGTTACAATTAGAAGACACCTATGTGAAGCCAAGCTATCTGTAAGAAGCCCCCGCAAAGTCCCACTGTTGAAAAAAAGACATGCTGAAGAGGTTACAATTTGCCAAAGAGCACACTGACTGGCCTAAAGAGAAATGGTGCAACATTTTGTGGACTGATGAAAATAAGATTGTTCTTTTTGGGTCTAGTGGCCGGAGACAGTTTGTCAGACGAGCCCCAAACACTGAATTCAAGCCACAGTACACTGTGAAGACAGTGAAGCATGGTGGTGCAAGCATCATGATATGGAAATGTTTCTCATACTACGGTGGTGGGCCTATTTATCGCATACCAGGGATCATGGATCAGTTTGAATACATCAGAATACTTGAAGAGGTCATGCTGCCTTATGCTGAAGAGGAAATGCCCTTGAAATGGGTGTTCCAACAAGACAACGACCCCAATTACACCAGTAAACGTGCAACATCTTGGTTCCAGACCAGCAAGATTGACGTTATGGAGTGGCCAGCCCAATCCCCGGATCTTAATCCAATAGGAAACTTGTGGGGTGACATCAAAAATGCAGTTTCTGAGGCAAAACCAAGAAATAGAGAAGAACTGTGGAATGTAGTCCAATCATCCTGGGCTGGAATACCTGATCACAGGTGCCAGAAGTTGGTTGACTCCATGCAACACAGATGTACAGCAGTTCTCAGAAACAGTGCTTATACAACTAAATATTAATTAAGTGATTCAAAGGAAAGCAAAATCTTCAAACATTTTTCAGTTTATATAGTGAATGTTTGAGTTTGCAAAGAAGAAACACTGCTATTTTTTTTTTGAACAGTCTAATATTCACTTTTCTTCAATTTTTTTAGAGGAACAACACAAATTTGAAATATTTTTCTTCATGTTTTGATTTGGAATAGAATGTGTAGTGTTCCCAATGCATTTGTGTGTATGGAAATAAAAGCTATTAGAAGGATTTTGAGCTTTATTCACTTTTTTCACACAGTGCTATTATTTTGAACACAAAATACTCTATACCTGTCCTTTTATATGGATGCAATGCATGCGATCTTATTTTAAATAAAATATTACACTATTGCTGCATTTATTGGCTCAGTTGTGAGCTTTATTTGCTACAAGACAGAATATTACAAGCTTAAGAATATTACAAGCTTAAAACATAATATGCAAAAAACATCAGCAATACTCAACATAATATAATCAGCAATAAAATATCTGTGTAAATTAAGTCCAAAGCGAAAAACCCAAATATGTATTAAATATCACCGCAGAGAAAGTGTCTTCCACCAACTAAAGGAAATCCTCCTCTCCACCACACATGAGCAACAGAACTAAAATGCACTGACCAACATTAAAGTTGCCACAGGAAAGCAGCAGCATACGCGTTTGTGTCAATAGGATCCCTTACACGTGGTCCACCAACTCTGTTGGGCACACTTGGCAGTACCAATACTCACCAATGGGGACAGTCAGAAGGTTTACTTGATACTGTAAAAAAAGTCACTAGTTCCAAGAATGGAAGTGGCAGCAAGACGTCACCGTGTAGCTCCTGCTACAGCCTGCATTGACTTATGCTCCTGTAAGGAGGAGAAATATTCTTTTTGTGTGTTTTTTTTTTTAATATATATCAATCTTTTTATGCCAACAGCCATCTTCCTACCACAGTGCAGCCTAAACATCCCAAAAAAAAAAACTAATGGGTTTTAACTCTTCCCTACTCTAAAACTAAAAATATGTCTGGTCTACTGAGGAAGTTTGGCCTACGGACGTAATGTGTACAGGGGCATAGCTTGTTTTTATTAGTATTAAAAAACATTATAAAGAGAGCACTATTAGTCCTCTTTTTGCTTTCTATATGCCAATATTTGTATGAGCGGTGTGTGTGCAGTGAAGCAAAGCAGAAATTGGACAACCAGGTTCCTGCAACAACCCAGAGGGTGATGCAAAGTACTTTTTGACCTCACAATTTCTGGTCAAAGCAAGAGGTGAGCATCTCATCATTACCTGTGGTGGATGCATGCATGGCATAACAGTTTATTGAGTTTTAGAAGAATTCTTCACGTTTGTCAGTGGCAATAGGCAGTACCAGTCATTTATGGACTTTATGTTATTTCACTTAGACTTTTAGTACATGATGTGGTTACTTTATGTGTTACTTGCTCTACACCATTTATGAAGTTTTGTTTGATTTAAGGGGTGTTGTGAAATTACTCTGACAGTGTTATTTGACTGTGCTGATTGCTTTTTTTTTTTTTTTTTTACACTATTTGAGTATACACACTTTAGTTTCTTGTTAATGACTACAAAGAAGAGCATATCTTTCTTGACCTTTATTTTTATCTACACAGCCCAAGGAAGACTTAACATTACAGACTTGGATTGCTTCAATGACTATCTTACTGAAATGTTTTGCTCTTGGCGAGTCTCAGACCCCAGCATCTCCTGTAGTCATGAGTTCCAGCTGGAGTATAAAAAACGCAATTTCAGTGTGTAAGTTCATTAGTTGTCTTTGAATGTCCATATCCATGGTGTCACCTGCACAGGGGCGGACTGACAACTCATGGGGCCCCTGGGCAATAGGGGATAATGGGGCCCCTGTGTCCTTCCCAAACTCAAAAAAGCCTATGAAAAAGGTACCAGGGGCATCTCATGGGGCCCCCTACTGACCCCGGGCCCTCGGGCAGTGCCCAAGTTTCCAAATGGTCAGTCCGCCCCTGCACCTGCACTATGCTGCAATCCAACGTATGTTTTCTTTATAAAACAAATAGCCGCATATGACTGGATACAGTTGCTGTTTGGCTGAAAATGTTTTGCCCAGCTCCTTAGATTTTTCAATCAAAGAATGAAAGGTGGGAGGGTGCCAACATGGCCACCCTCAAAGCAAATTTCGACTGGATCGTCAGGAACTGACTAAAATTTGATCAGATGAGATGAGACAAGGGAAACCGGTTACACAATCTCTGTTCTGTTTTTCTAGAATGAAGGCTCAGTCAAGCCAAACCCCTGGCTGCAATGGGAGGCAGCAGTATTACTACCGCTGCTAAATGTGACACCTTCTCCATTGGGGCTCCTGATTTTTAGGAAGCCAGTAGTCCCAAATGGCCTGGTATGAAATTTTAGGAGAATACCACACTGTTTTTTTTGGATGGGGTCAACCTTCTAATCCATACCAGACCCTTATTAAGATAAGGTACTGGTATGTATTTTTAGGGGGAACCCCATGCTGTTGTATTTTTTCCTTTGTGTGTATATATATATATATATAATTTATTTTGCATGGGGCCCCCTATTAGCATTTATGCCAGGCCTTCTTCTAAGAGAAGGGTCTGGTATAGCTGAAGGAAATGGCACTTTTGTAGTAGTGCAAATGTACTTTATTATTTAAAGGAATTTTGCAATTTTAATGTTGCCCTTTAGCTGCTACCTGTTAAATAGCTTTTTATTTTATTTATTTTTCATTGGCCCCTAGGGCAGTGCCCACACACCACCACCCCCACAAAGAGTCAGTTCAGTGGGGTTTGAATTAACATTGAGGACATAGGATCAGTTTTTCACGCTCTCTCACTTTCCTCTCTTCTACCCTACTCCCCCCTATCCCATCTGTACTGCTTTGTATGGAACCCCCATATGATTACGAGTGGAACTCGCTATTTAGTATATATTCGGATCCTATTTGCCAACATACTTCATACTGGATAGATGTGCATTATCTGATTATTTATGTAAACAAAAAGGAGGTAGAAAATAAGGTACATTTTAAAAAATACTGTAATACAGTATCAGCCTAAAAACCTGAGTGCCGCAATAGCGGAGAACCCCAGCAGAATGAAAATGACTTTAGGTCGCCACCATTTGTTAGAGTTTAGTTCATGTGGCAAAATCTCTAGAAAGGTTATATAGACAAATGTCCCAGCAGCCAAGCCTTCTAGAATACTCTGAACCAAACTGCTTCCGTCTTCTTGATTCTGCATCACGCCAATACTTCTTCGTTTTCTGTGGTTCCACATAACGCGTTCTCATATGTATTCCCCCCCCCCCCTTTTAGAGGACATTATTTCTGCCTGTTGACACTTGTATCTGTATGTATATATATATATATATATATATATATATGGATTGTCCCAAACTTGTATTTCCTTGCCTTTGAAATAATAAAATGTTTGAACCAGAGAATATAGGATCAGTTAAGTGTACATCCCATGAATTGAACCCATGTATGTTCATCTCATGCCTGCGTATTAGTTACACTGTTCTCAGGTATCTCTGAGAACTACAGAACCGTGCCCCTCTTCTATGTAGAATAGGAGAGGGGTTCCATAGTCCAACCTTGTTGCTGTTGTCCTGATAGGAGCTGGAAGTGCAGCTCCACACTGTACTCTCTAGTACTGCTCACTGGGGCTTTTTAACTGCTAAATAAAGAAAAATCAGTAATGGATTTAAAATAACAGTTTTTTTTTCCATTTTGGATACAATTCTGGACTAGCAGAAAATTATACAGAATAAGAGTAACAGAATAATGTTTTTTTTTTCTTCTACAGACCTTCACGCTGTGTTCCAGAGAATATAGCTGTGTCTGATCCTATGTTACATACAGGATGTATCTGCTACATTAAAGCCAATTTCTTTGTGGCTGCCGACAAGTATTATATTCAGATTAAGTCACATGGAATTTCCATTGCAAACATCATTATTTCAGCAGCACAAAAAGGTAAGAGTGAATAATGCCAACTAAATGAAGAATAATGAAATTGAAGTGAAGAGGACATTGTTGTAAGAAATGTTTTACTCTCATCATACTGTATTTACAATGTAATAATATTGTGTCATGATCGAGTAGTTCAGTAGGTTGATCATGTTAATACCAACTATTTGAAGAATACTTAAATTAAAGTCGATAGGACATCGTTGTAAGAAATGTTTTACTCTCATCATATTTACCGTGTAATAATATTGTGTCATGACCTAACAGTTCAATAGGTTGCTCATGCTGAGAAGTGTAGTAAAGACTGACTATAATGATCATGGCCAGTGCTCAGATCATTTTGGGTGGTCTTTATTTTATGTCTTGTGTGATAAAGGGCAGCGCTAAACATTAAATGTTATTAAGTGCAATAAAAGCACATGAACAAACTTGCTGATAAAGTGTGTAAACAATAACACTGAAGTAATTAAGTGATATATATATCCATCCAATAATAACGTAAAGTGTGGAGACACTAATGAAGAAAGTGTCCGTGGTACTACAAGTCACAACAATACCAGTGTGAAATATCCAAAAAAGTGCTCTTAATCCAGTGAGGGAATCCACCACCACTAATGGCTATGCACTCACCAGAAAGCTACTGGTAAAGTACCCCTGAGGACGTGCATGTGCACCAAACGCGTTGGGTGGAGCCTTACGTGCTGACATCATGCCACCGCGTCTGTGACTTGGAGCGGCGGCCATCTTGGTATGTGTTTGTAACACATGGTATATATCTTTCCACGTGGATTGTTTTTATACTCCTTTTTAAATAGATACTACACTATATACCAAATCCTGGGCTCCTGTGGAGAAGTCCGGTTTGCACACATGGATCCTTGAGGTTTTCACCTATGTGATCAGCATTAATGCTACTTTACCAGACCTGTGACCAATGGGGTCTGGGCCTATCACCAGTGAGACAGAGCCTGTGCAGAAACCAGTGTACAAGGACTAAGTCACTGAAGGGTCTTTTGGCTGTGCAGAGCTAGAGCAGTGCAGATGCGTGAGTGGAGTGCCTACACCTGACTGCAGAGTCTGAGCCTTGGGAGAAGCAGAGAGGCAGTGTTGTAAAAACTATCTTGCATGTGAATGCAATTGCTTTTGATGGTGAGCGTATCCCTAAATCTTGCACACTGTACGTAGTGCACCCCTAAACCCTGTACACCATATGTAGCACATCCCTAAACCCTGCACACAATCTGTAGTGCGCCCCTAAATCCTGCACACAAGCCGTAGTGCACCCCTAAACCCTGCACACAAGCCATAGTGCACCCCTAAACCCTGCACACAAGCCATAGTGCACTGCTAGAATCTGCACACTGTATGTAGCGCACCCCTAAACCCTGCACCCTGTACGTAGCGCACACCTAAACCCTGTACACTGTATTTAGTACATCCCTAAACCCTGCACACATCCATAGAGCACCCCTAAACCCTTCACACTGTACGTAGTGCACCCCTAAACCCTGCACACAATCCATAGTGCACCCCTAAACCCTGTACCCTGTACGTAGTGCACCCCTAAACCCTGCACACTGTATGCAGTGCACCCCTAAACCCTGCACACTGTACATAGTGCACCCCTAAACCCTGTACACAATCTGTAGTGCACCCCTAAACCCTGCACACAATCTGCAGTGCACCCCTAAACCCTGCACACCATATGTAGCACATCCCTAAACCCTGCACACAATCTGTAGTGCGCCCCTAAACCCTGCACACAATCTGCAGTGCACCCCTAAACCCTGCACACCGTACGTAGCGCACCCCTAAACATTGCACAATTTATGTAGTGCACCCCTAAATCTTGCACACTGTACATAGCACACTTCTTTACCCTGTGCACCATATGTAGCACATCCCTAAACCCTGCACACAATCCGTAGTGCACCGCTAAACCCTGCACACTGTACATAGTGCACCCCTAAACCCCCTGCATACTGTACATAGTGCACCCCTAAACCCTGCATACAGTATGTAGCACATCACTGAGCCCTGACGATACATAGTCTTACAGATACAGCCAGCTGATGTGGCCCCTGTTGAATTTGAGTTTGACACCCGTGACATAGGGACTGACCATCTAACAGCCTTTCCAACTGCATGCAAAGCTCGCTGGGACTTTACTAATATGCGCCACCAAAAAGACTGGGCCACATCATTAGCCAGCTAAAGAATTAGGGCAAAGGACTGTCTTCTCAGATAGCTGTTCTAGAAGAACTTTACTTGTTGTCCAGAGTGAGAGGTACTTCTGTAGGAAGGTCTGGGTTTAGCGTAGCAATTCATACAGAGAGCTCTTTAGGTAGCATAGCTTACTGTTCGGAAGAAAATGATTGCAATGTTGATCACAATTGTCATGAATGTTTCTATACCATTGATCATTGCTGAGTTATAGATTAGTATAGAACTCCATTCTAAACTGCTGCAACCTAACGATCATATTGTTTAATGAACTGTGGTTGACCTGTTTCTCTACTTGCTCATTTATGTACATGCTGCCATTTACCTCAACCCATTACAATATAGTGAGTTCATTTGCTCTTAGATTGTAAGCTCCCAGGATCAGGCCCTCCTATCCCTCTTGTATTGAACTGTATTGTTGCTGTATTGTCTCCCGATATATTGTAAAGCGCTGAGCAAACTGTTGGCGCTATATAAATCCTGTATAATAATAATAATTTACTATCAACCAATCTGGGGTTTATTTTCTTGTACTTAACTGCAGCTGGGTGCATTGTGACCATACTGGTGTTGCAATAAGTGTTTGCATCAACTTTGTTCAACCAGATGTGTCAGAGGGGCCGTGATTATTCACAGTATCAAGGCAAAAGAACAGAGAACCCAATCTACCATACGGCTCCTGCAGGAGAAGAGCTACATTAGTAATAACTGCGCCAGCCTCAGTGGTTAGCATAATATCCCATCATTAATGTTCAGTGATGGAAACGTTACTCAGGATTAGCAGTTGGCAAGATTTTTAAAGTCCCTCAATTATGTCAGTGGAATCCTAAATGTGCCCTTCAGCACTGGTGTCAGTGGTACCAGTAATGCCCCCCCCCCCCAGCATTAGTGTCAGTGGGACCCTAACGTTAATATTTGGAGAGGAGTTATCAAATGGTCTGGAAGTTAACCAAGATGTGAGACACTGATACAATATAAGGACCAAAATTCATCCAGTTCAGCAGGGACCTACCAAATTTTGATCCATGGACTAGCTGGTTGTACACAATGCGATCAGTTTGACTTGTGTACAACCAACCTGTTGGGTTTTTCCTGAACTATATCCAGCAACACTGATCATTGTATTCTGCTTACATAGAAGGCGCCCCACTGGCAGAATATAATAGCTCAGAGGGAGCAATTCCCCCCTCCACATTCAATGTGTGGACGAGGAATTTATTCTTTTTTTTTCTTCACTCAACCTGCAGATTGAACAAAAATGGTCTACTGAGAACTAGACATCAACCCTGGGTGCAAATATTGTACTTGGATAAAACAGAGCATTGCTTATGCTGATGGCCATGATATGTTACCTTGAGAGCTCCAAGTCTTTAACCACTTGCCACCCACCAGGTGGCATGTGCAGGAACCGTCACTAACCTATACATCAGCACCTTCCTCCACATTCACCCTTCCGGCTCCCACTGTGATTGGACACAGCAAGACTTTGTCAGCAGGTTTCAGCCAATAATTCATAGCTGAGACCTGCTGATCAGTTGTGTCTAATCACAGCCCACAGCCCTGTGTTGACAAACACACAAGGCTTTGTACAGATGGAACAATTGTTATGTTCTTCTCCCTGCAAAGCAGCAAGAAGTAACAGATTTTTAGTAAAAAAACAACACATATTGCACACATTAACACACTTAACCTCTCGATTACCCCAAGATGTTAACCCCTTCTCAGCCAGTGTCATTAGTACAGTGACTGTGTATAGTACCATCACTGATCGCTGTATGCTGGTGATGCCAGTATCAGTTAGTCTACCTCCCAGTGTCAGTTAGTATCAGATTGCCCACCGCACTATCACAGTCCCAGTATAAGTCACTGATCATCACCACTAGTAGTATAAAAAATAAATAAAATACAAATTCCAGTATGTTTACCATAGTTTGTAGACACTATAACTTTCACACAAACCAATCAATATACACTTATTGGTACTTTTTTTTTTTACCAAATACATGTAGCAGAACACATTTTGGCCTAAAGTTAGGAAGAAATTTGTTTTTTACATTTTTTTTATTGGATATGATTTTATAGCAGAAAGTGAAAAATATTGTTTTTTCCCCAAAATTTTCGGTCTTTTATCATTTATAATTTAAAAAACCCAGTGGTCATCAAGAACCACCAAAAGAAAGCTCTATTTGTGTGAAAAAAAGGACATACATTTCATTTGGGTAGAGTGCTGCATGACCGTGTAATTACCAGTTAAAGTAGCACAGTGCTAAATAGCAAAAAAAGACCTGGTCATGAAGGGGATAAAACCATCCAGAGGTCAAGTGGTTAAGGAATGGTAAGAATGAAGCGCATCAGAAATGATCCTGTAACAGTACTGCACCAAAAACAAGTATTTTTTTCTTTGGAAAAACAAATAATATATTGTATATGCCTTGGATAAATCAAACCCCTATGAATCAGAGAAATGAGTCCATTTACATTTCTGGGATCCAGTGTGTTGCGTTGATGTGCATTATGTTAAGGCGACCCATTCAAATGAATGGACTGGCAATGCATCACAACTTTCCAAAAAACTGACATTTTGACAAAGCCGTGTACCACAACACATGGTAGTGCATCGCAGTGTGCTGCAACATGTGCATTGGAGCTGCATTGCCTTACTGCACACAATGGCGCACAACGTACATTGCAGTTTCATGCACTTCACTGCACTGCAAAGGCCCTTTAAGCCCTCCTAAGAACTTTCGTCTGTTTTAGACCTTTCTATCATTTTTACTGCCTATCAGTAAGTTAGATCTCATGCTTCACTGCCAAGCAGGAATGCTGTATTACTCCTCTATACCATGTACCCAGCATGTGGGAACTGATCATTACTGGTACAAATGACATATTTGGCTTCTTTCACACGCAAGACGTTGACAAGAAAGGTATCTGTGGCCTGTCAAGTACCTTGCTCACATTTCATAATACAGTAAAAGTGGAATAGTAAATATCTTCTGGAGCCAAGTTTGGCAAACAAAAAATCCAGGGCTTAAAATTTCAAGTCCTGAGCTACTAGCCAGGCCTTAAGAGTTACTCGCCACCAGTTGCCCCACCCAACCCCTACCCTGCTACACCCCTAATTTCCCCCTAAACACGCCCTTGTAAATTATTTCATCAAATTACACTGTTAAATGTTACCCACATTACACCAGGGCCTCCAGAGTCCCCCCACATTACATCAGGGTTCCCAGAGTCCCCCCACATTACACCAGGGCCTCCAGAGTCCCCCCACATTACATCAGGGTTCCCAGAGTCCCCCCACATTACATCAGGGCCTCCAGAGTCCCCCCACATTACATCAGGGTTCCCAGAGTCCCCCCACATTACATCAGGGTCCCCAGAGTCCCCCCACATTACATCAGGGCCTCCAATGTCCCCCTAAACACTCCATCATACTTAGACCATGCACCGCATACAACCATAAGCCCCCATAATCTTTCACTCACAAAACCATATCTCTACTAAGCATATCCTACCTACTATCCAACCCAGCAATACCTCAAATGTCCCATACTCTACCACCCATAATAACCACATCATCATGAACCTGACCAAACCAACCATACTTGTAGTTTTACATACAGACACATGTACATACACACATACAAACAGACACCTGTACACACGCACAGAAACATGTACACACAAGCACAGAGACACATGTACACACACACACACACACACACACATGTACATACACAGAAATACATACACATGTACACACACACACACACATGTACATACACAGAAATACACACGCACATACACATGTACACACACACAGACACATGTACACACACACATACATGTACATACACACAAACACACACACAGATACACACACACAGACAGCCCTATAAAAATTTGCAGCATATCGTTACCTTCACTCACAGAGCCGGGTACTGCACTCTAGGAGGAGGCAGAGAGCACAGCACACAATCCTTCCTTTGCTTTCATTTTGCTCAACTATTGAGCAGTCTGATGGCTCCCAGTGCGAGTGACAGATCTGACCCTGAGCTCTGAGCCTGCTCAGCAAGATGGTCCTGGGGACACACTCGCCCTCACCACAATTTCCACTCACCAATGCGAGCAGGCAAGTGGAAATTTCAAGCCCTGAAAAATCAATACATTTATTACAGGTCCCAACCACAGCACCACTTGCCTGGAGTTTGCATGTTCTCCCTGTACCTGTGTGGGTTTCCTCCAGAAACTCCGGTTTCCTCCTACACTCCAAAGACATGCTGGTAGGTGAACTGGCTCCTGTCTAAATTGGCTCTAGTATGTGTATGTATGAAAGTAAGGTAAGGAACCTCCTCAAGCCAACCCTCATCCAACAACCTGGAACTTCCACCTGGACCCTGAACCCTGCCAAGCAAATCTCCACAAAAGCACGAACATCCTCCCGCAAGAAACAGCCACACAACGCTCCAGATCTGACCACCCAGATACCACTCACGCCTACCCCAGCCCAGCTTGACCCAAAGGAAAAGAACTCTAGCTGCAGAAAGATACTACAACAAGAAACTCCACTGCATGCTAGACAATCCGCAATCAAGCGTCCCTGGAAACCCTCTCTCCATACCCGATCCCCACTCCCTACACATTTAAATGCCTCCTCTACTGCTCCTCTTCATAGTCCTTTATTGTGTTCCCAAAACCTCACTTCTCCGTCCCTCTGCTCCACCCAAAAACCTGTACATCTCTCCCTCACAACTCCTATCTCCTCACTACTGCTCTCATCACCTCTTGCTAATACTTCATTCTCCTGCTGACCCTAACGCCAGGACTGGAAGGCATGCGCACCCGTATACATCCCGCTCACATGCCACCTTCCTCACCTTTCTTCTCCTCCTAACCTCTGGGGATATCTCCACGAACCCTGGTCCTCCTCTACTTCGCCCACACACTAGACATCCTCTTTCCCCTGGGAATCACCGCAATCCCCTCAATCTTGTATCTGTCCCCTTGCTCCCCAAAACCACCCTCCTGTTTTCCTGGGCACTCTGGAACGCCCGTTCTGTCTGCAATAAACTCACCTCTATTCACGACCTCTTCGTGTCCCGCTCTCTTAACCTTCTTGCCCTCACCGAAACCTGGCTCCAAGCAGCAGATACTGTCTCCCCCCCAGCACTCTCCTACGGTGGCCTCATCTTGGCCCACTCACCCAAGCCCAGCGGTCGGAAAGGAGGCGGGGTTGGTCTACTTCTGTCACCACTAACCACCTTTCAAGTCCTCCCTAATCCTCCCTCCCTCTCTATCCTTCTCTTCTTTTGAGGCCCACTGAATCCGGCTATTCTCTCCAATCTCCCTGAGGAGGGGGAGGAATGACAGTCAATGGAGAGCGGAGTCGTCGCTGAGCTGGCCTGGCTACCTGCGGCAGGTCAGTGTGTGTAATCCCCAGCCAAGTGACAGCACTGTGATCTCTCCTGCCCAGTGTCTGTCCTCACCATAATACCCCGGATTTCTATATTCCATATACAAAACACTGATATCTGAACACTGAGTGGCACTAAGTGTACAGATATCAGTGTTATATACAGGGAATAGCACTCGGTGTACATATATCAGTGTTATATACAGGGAATAGCACTCGGTGTACAGATATCAGTGTTATATACAGGGAATAGCACTCAGTGTACAGATATCAGTGTTATATACAGGGAATAGCACTCGGTGTACATATATCGGTGTTATATACAGGGAATAGCACTAAGTGTACAGATATCAGTGTTATATACAGGGAATAGCACTCGGTGTACATATATCAGTGTTATATACAGGGAATAGCACTCGGTGTACAGATATCGGTGTTATATACAGGGAATAGCACTCAGTGTACAGATATCGGTGTTATATACAGGGAATAGCACTAAGTGTACAGATATCAGTGTTATATACAGGGAATAGCACTAAGTGTACAGATATCAGTGTTATATACAGGGAATAGCACTAAGTGTACAGATATCAGTGTTATATACAGGGAATAGCACTCAGTGTACAGATATCAGTGTTATATACAGGGAATAGCACTAAGTGTACAGATATCAGTGTTATATACAGGGAATAGCACTCAGTGTACAGATATCAGTGTTATATACAGGGAATAGCACTAAGTGTACAGATATCAGTGTTATATACAGGGAATAGCACTCGGTGTACATATATCAGTGTTATATACAGGGAATAGCACTCCGTGTACAGATATCGGTGTTATATACAGGGAATAGCACTCCGTGTACAGATATCGGTGTTATATACAGGGAATAGCACTCCCTGTACAGATATCAGTGTTATATACAGGGAATAGCACTCAGTGTACAGATATCAGTGTTATATACAGGGAATAGCACTCCGTATACAGATATCAGTGTTATATACAGGGAATAGCACTAAGTGTACAGATATCAGTGTTATATACAGGGAATAGCACTCCATGTACAGATATCAGTGTTATATACAGGGAATAGCACTCCATGTACAGATATCAGTGTTATATACAGGGAATAGCACTCCATGTACAGATATCAGTGTTATATACAGGGAATAGCACTCCCTGTACAGATATCAGTGTTATATACAGGGAATAGCACTAAGTGTACAGATATCAGTGTTATATACAGGGAATAGCACTAAGTGTACAGATATCAGTGTTATATACAGGGAATAGCACTAAGTGTACAGATATCAGTGTTATATACAGGGAATAGCACTCAGTGTACAGATATCAGTGTTATATACAGGGAATAGCACTCCGTGTACAGATATCAGTGTTATATACAGGGAATAGCACTCCGTGTACAGATATCAGTGTTATATACAGGGAATAGCACTAAGTGTACAGATATCAGTGTTATATACAGGGAATAGCACTCAGTGTACAGATATCAGTGTTATATACAGGGAATAGCACTAAGTGTACAGATATCAGTGTTATATACAGGGAATAGCACTCGGTGTACATATATCAGTGTTATATACAGGGAATAGCACTCCGTGTACAGATATCGGTGTTATATACAGGGAATAGCACTCCGTGTACAGATATCGGTGTTATATACAGGGAATAGCACTCCCTGTACAGATATCAGTGTTATATACAGGGAATAGCACTCAGTGTACAGATATCAGTGTTATATACAGGGAATAGCACTCCGTATACAGATATCAGTGTTATATACAGGGAATAGCACTAAGTGTACAGATATCAGTGTTATATACAGGGAATAGCACTCCGTATACAGATATCAGTGTTATATACAGGGAATAGCACTAAGTGTACAGATATCAGTGTTATATACAGGGAATAGCACTCCATGTACAGATATCAGTGTTATATACAGGGAATAGCACTCCATGTACAGATATCAGTGTTATATACAGGGAATAGCACTCCATGTACAGATATCAGTGTTATATACAGGGAATAGCACTCCCTGTACAGATATCAGTGTTATATACAGGGAATAGCACTAAGTGTACAGATATCAGTGTTATATACAGGGAATAGCACTTCATGTACAGATATCAGTGTTATATACAGGGAATAGCACTCCGTGTACAGATATCAGTGTTATATACAGGGAATAGCACTAAGTGTACAGATATCAGTGTTATATACAGGGAATAGCACTCAGTGTACAGATATCAGTGTTATATACAGGGAATAGCACTAAGTGTACAGATATCAGTGTTATATACAGGGAATAGCACTCCGTGTACAGATATCAGTGTTATATACAGGGAATAGCACTCCGTGTACAGATATCAGTGTTATATACAGGGAATAGCACTAAGTGTACAGATATCAGTGTTATATACAGGGAATAGCACTAAGTGTACAGATATCAGTGTTATATACAGGGAATAGCACTCAATGTACAGATATCGGTGTTATATACAGGGAATAGCACTAAGTGTACAGATATCAGTGTTATATACAGGGAATAGCACTCCGTGTACAGATATCAGTGTTATATACAGGGAATAGCACTCGGTGTACAGATATCAGTGTTATATACAGGGAATAGCACTCGGTGTACAGATATCAGTGTTATATACAGGGAATAGCACTCAGTGTACAGATATCAGTGTTATATACAGGGAATAGCACTCCGTGTACAGATATCAGTGTTATATACAGGGAATAGCACTCAGTGTACAGATATCAGTGTTATATACAGGGAATAGCACTCAGTGTACAGATATCAGTGTTATATACAGGGAATAGCACTCCCTGTACAGATATTAGTGTTATATACAGGGAATAGCACTAAGTGTACAGATATCAGTGTTATATACAGGGAATAGCACTCCATGTACAGATATCAGTGTTATATACAGGGAATAGCACTCGGTGTACAGATATCAGTGTTATATACAGGAAATAGCACTAAGTGTACAGATATCAGTGTTATATACAGGGAATAGCACTCCCTGTACAGATATCAGTGTTATATACAGGGAATAGCACTAAGTGTACAGATATCAGTGTTATATACAGGGAATAGCATTAAGTGTACAGATATCAGTGTTATATACAGGGAATAGCACTCAGTGTACAGATATCAGTGTTATATACAGGGAATAGCACTCCGTGTACAGATATCAGTGTTATATACAGGGAATAGCACTAAGTGTACAGATATCAGTGTTATATACAGGGAATAGCACTCAGTGTACAGATATCAGTGTTATATACAGGGAATAGCACTAAGTGTACAGATATCAGTGTTATATACAGGGAATAGCACTCAGTGTACAGATATCAGTGTTATATACAGGAAATAGCACTAAGTGTACAGATATCAGTGTTATATACAGGGAATAGCACTCAATGTACAGATATCAGTGTTATATACAGGAAATAGCACTCAGTGTACAGATATCAGTGTTATATACAGGGAATAGCACTCAGTGTACAGATATCAGTGTTATATACAGGGAATAGCACTCCGTGTACAGATATCAGTGTTATATACAGGGAATAGCACTAAGTGTACAGATATCAGTGTTATATACAGGGAATAGCACTCAGTGTACAGATATCAGTGTTATATACAGGGAATAGCACTCCATGTACAGATATCAGTGTTATATACAGGGAATAGCACTAAGTGTACAGATATCAGTGTTATATACAGGAAATAGCACTCCATGTACAGATATCAGTGTTATATACAGGGAATAGCACTCGGCTTACAGATGTCAGTGTTATATACAGGGAATAGCACTCGGCTTACAGATGTCAGTGTTATATACAGGGAATAGCACTCCGTATACAGATGTCAGTGTTATATACAGGGAATAGCACTCCGTATACAGATGTCAGTGTTATATAAAGGGACTAGCACTCTGCGTACAGATATCAGTGTTATATTCAGGGAATAGCAGTCAGTGTACAGATATTAGTGTTATATAACACTGATATCTGTACACTTAGTGTTAATGCCTGTATATAACATTAGTATCTATACAGAGAGAGCCTTTCCCTATATATAACACTGATATCTGTACACTGACTGTCATTCCCTATATTACACTGATGTCCATACAAGGAGTGCCATTCCCTATTCCGACTCTATATCTAATAGTACTGATTTCTATATACTGTACACTGAGTGCACACTGATATCTGTACACTGAGTGGCACTCAATGTACATATGTCAGTGTTATATTTAGGAAATTACACTAAGTGTAAATATATCAGTATTATATAACACTGATATCTGTACACTGACTACTATTCCTTATATATATCACTGACGTGTACACTGAGTGCCATTCAGTGTTCAGATATCAGTGTTTTATATAGGGAATAGCATGCATTGTATGGAAATCAGTGTGTTATACTGTACATAGGGAATAACAGTCAGTGTACAGATGACAGATATTTTTTTGCACAATAAACAGAAAAAAGAGCAAAAAAAAAAAGAAGTTTTTCTTTGTTTCTATTATAAAATTTAGCAAACAGGTAATTTTCCTCCTTCACTAATGTGCGTTGATGAGGCTGCACTGATAGGCAGCACTGATGATCACTAATGAGGTGGTAGAGATAGGCAGCACTGATGGGCACAAATGAGGTGGCAGAGATAGGCAGCACTGATGGGCACGGATGAGGTGGCACAGATAGGCAGCACTGATGATGGTGCACTGATATGCAGTAATGATGGGCACTGATAGGCAGCCTGATGGGCACTGATAAGCGGCACTGACTGACGACACTGACTGATGGCCCTGCTGGGCAGCACTGGTGGGTGGCACTGCTGGGCACTGGTGGATGGCACTGCTGGGTGGCACTGCTGGGCACTGGTGGATGGCACTGGTGGGTGGCACTGCTGGGCGGCATTGCTCATTACTGCACTGATCATCAATGCCGATCTGTTCTCTGACAATTGCCTACAGTGAAACATGATGGTGGCAGAAGTGTCCTTCTGTAGGGCTGCATGAGTGCTGCTGGTGTCGGGGAGCTGCATTTCATTGATGGTATCATGAATTCACAGATGTACTGCTCTATATGGAAAGAGAAGATGCTACCATCACTCCGTGCCCTTGGTCGTCGTGCACTTTTCTAACATGAAAATGGTCTAATACACACATCTAAGGCCACTGTTGCATTTCTGAAGAACAGGGTGAAAGTGATTCAGTGGCCAAGTATGTCTCCTGATCTGAACCCAATTGAACACCTATGGGGAATTCTGAAGAGACAAGTTGAGCATCACTGTCCATCCAGCATCCAGCCTCTAAAAGAGGTAGTTCTTGAAGAATGGAGAAAGAGGTGTTGCAATGTGCTAATTCCATGCCTAGAAGGCTTAGTGCTTTCCTTACAAGTTTTGGAGGTCATACAAAATACTAGATATTCAGTAGTAGTTTTGTTATGGGGTATATTAATTTTTGCATCAACTAATTTTAGTAAAACTGTGTAATTTGTATTCTGAGTATTCTTATTAACCTTACTTTCATGTAATGAGCTAAACAAATGTTCTATAAAACTCAGTTTTGTCAACATTTTGGAAATTGTTCTTGTGTTCATTGAGATATTGATTAAAATCTTACTTTTCAAAAGGGGTGTCCTCATTTATGTTGAGCGCTGTATCAGCAAATACAGGGGATAGCGAAGAAGGCAGATAAATGCAGAAGTTGTGTCAATAAAAATGAAACCAACTTATCAGGTAGTTTACATGCAACATTTTTGTGTTTGAATGGATTGTAGCTTTAGGTATAATATGACTGTGTTTTTGGTGTTTTAGTGGATTGTACCTTTAAGACCTACTGTGACTGTTTTTTCTTTCATTATACAGTTAAACCTAGAAGTCCAGTAAATGTCACCATAGAGCATAATGGTGAGACTGCAAAAGTTCACTGGGACAGTGGTTACACAAATGAGGACTATTTATTCCAAAAGCTGAACTATGATGTCCAAATTACCTCTAAACAAGAACCAACAGAGGTAATATTTTTCAATCCTTGGTAAACAAATATGTAATAGTGAATAAAACGGAAAATTTCCTATCAAATCCTTACTGTAATTTTCCTTTCCTGATGGACTCCATGGCAGCATACGTGTGAGTTAGTCCCGCACTCTCTTCTATAGGACCCCACTCCCATAAGTCTTTGCTCCTCATCAGAGGCCGTGTTCCATAACTAGCCTACTCGTGGCATTGGGAGGATACTCCTGCTGCCATGGAGTCCATCAGGTAAGGAAAATTACGGTAAGTATTTGATAGGAAATGTTCCGTTTTCCTAACAGACTCCATGACAGCATATGTATGGGAAATAACTAGCCATACACACACGGGTGGGCAGTTACTCAAAGACTTTAATTTGCCCGGTCAACCGACAGGACTTTCAAACCAAATTTAACCGAGGATAAGGAGGCAGGCTTTACACAGTAATGAGCTGTTGATTGAGATCATCTCAGTGGCGATATGCTGGGAAGCCACCCAGGACGTAGCCACACTTTTGGTTGAGTGTGCAGTCACCATCCCTGGAGGCGCCAAGCCTTTAACTCTGTAGGTCATTTGGATGGCCTGGAGGATCCAGACCACGATTGACCTGGGAGATGCCCGGTCCCCTTTACTCTTCCCATGGAAAATGATAAATAGACGGTCTGACCTGCAGAAGGATGCTGTGACCCGCAAGTATAGCCTTAAGGTATCATCTACGTCTAGGGGGTAAGCGTCATCAACTCCCGAGGCTCTAAATGTTAGCCGGACAATCTCTTGGTTCTCGTGGAAGATCGAGGTCACGTTAGGATTAGAACCTAGCATAGGGATCAGGACCACGCAAGCCACGAAGAATGTCAAAAAAATAAATGAGTGTACTTGTGAGCTACTATGGTGTTTGTCTAAACTATTACCAGACAAACAAAACAAAACACAATATATGATACACCTGTGGTTCGCTGGCACTCACACCTACTCATTAGACAGTGTTCTGTGAGAAAATTAAATATATAAATTGTGCCGCGCTCCTGTGTATAAATAATTACAATATTCACTATTTCAAATGACAATCCAAAGTAAAAAAAAAAAAAAAAAAAAAAAATGAAAAAATGATATATATATACTTATATCTAGTGTATAAAATACAATTATCTTCTGCTTATAACATCATAAATAAATACCATATACTGTGCTGGTGACAATAGTAAATAGTGATAGTGATAAAAACAATATATATGAAAAAGTGCTCATAGACAGTCCTCTTTCAATTTAAATAATGATGGTGCAATCCCATAATCCACGTGCAGTGTGATTTTATTATGCGCTCACCTCAGGTTTTGCCTTATAAAAAGGCAAAACTAGCTTTTTGTCCTTATAGGACTGCTGGGATGATCCTCCTGCTTAGGATATTCCTGATGACAAATGGGATGATTATGCTCGATCTTAATCCATAGCAGAAACTGCAGGACAGGCTGAAACTGCCTTACTCTGAAGCCTATGCTAAAAACTCTGTATGGAACTTGCAGCAGCAAATAAAGCCTTAATTTTAAAAGAATGTCAAAAACTGTTCTTTACAGCCAAGGTTCCTGATTTTGGAGACTCTTTTGCCAATGTATCTGCCACCAGAAAGGCGCCTTGATGGAGAGCTCCCTCACTATGGGAGGCCCAGCTGATTCTGGCACGCCTCCAGAGAAGAAGTCGAGGACAAGCCGCAGGTCCCCATTTTGGGAACCTCAGTTTCCTTTGGGGCCTCAACGTCACTGCCCCTTTGGAGAATTGCCAAACCAGAGAGTGGTTGGCCCATGATACTCCAGTGAAGGCACTGACTGCAGAAATCCCAGGACATCCTGAACCCTTGGATTACTTAAGGATCCATCCACGGTCGAGATGTAGTCTACGAACTTAGACCAGACTCTCCCATAGACCCTGTTCATACTTGGTCTTCCGGCATACATCAGGGTAGGGATGACTTCAGCCGGACAGCCTAATGCCTCCGACCTCCCACTCTCAAGAACTAGACCATTAGCTGAAGCCGGGCTAGGCAAGAGTGAAGAATGGCCCCATGCGACAGCAAGTCTGGCACGAGAGGGAGAGGAACCAGATCCCGGAAGCTGAGCTGCGCCAGTAATGGAAACTATGGTCTGTTCCACCAGCATGGAATTACGGCCATTACCACCGCCGCTTCTGCTCTGAGCCTCCAAAGAAACCGGAAGATGACAGGGACTGGGGGAAATGCATAGACTGTGTGAAATTCCACTGATCTATCAGAGTATCTACCCCGGAGGGCTGGGGACAGCAATTCCTGGTGTAGAACATCCCCAGCTTGCTGTTGTATGGGGAGGCAAAAAGGTTGACTGATCCCGACGGTCAATATCCACTAGAAAACCCCTGTGTTGAGAGACCACTTGTTGTTGTCCAATTGAATCCTGGAAAGGAAGTCTGCTTGCGAGTTCTGGACTCTGGGGATGTATACTGACGATATGTTGGACAGGTCTCTGAGCCCAAGCCATGATGGGCTCTGCCTCTCGTAAGAGGGATAGGCATTGGGTCCCTCCTTGTCTCCTTATGTAGGACACTGCTGACATATTGTTGGACCTCAGTAGGACTGATTTCCCCTGTGTTAGGTGCTGGAAGACCTGTAGAACACAGAGCTCCACTCGTAATTCCAGGACATTCGACCCCAACCTGTGGGAGGGTAAGTTCCATCTGCCCTGAGCTATCTCTGACTGGAAGAGAACACCCCATCTGGAGTTGCTGGTATCCGTAGTGATTGTGACCAAGGATATGGGGACAATTGAATGGCAATTGAGCAGGTTCTTCTGCTGCAGCCACCAAGGAAGGCCCTCCTTCATGGAGGGAGATATGTAGATGACCTGGCCCATGCTGCCTGGAATCCACTGTTGAAGAAAGCCCTTCTGGAAGGGTCGCATTCTCTACTGTGCCCACTTCACCATGGTGCCAATGATCTTCAGGCATTGGAGGGCCCGAACAAGTGAGGAATACAGGACAGGTAGTATTCAGCTCCAGATCACCAGAATCTTCTCCACAGGCAGGGAGATGGTGGCGCTGTTTATGTCAAAATGAGCCCGAAGGATAATTAGAGTAGGCTCCAACTGGCTCTTCCCCGAATTCAGCAACCACCCGAACCCGATAAGGGTCGAGATGACGTGAGCCCTGTGGTGTAGTAGCTGTACTCTGCCCTGTGATAGTAGGAGCAGGTCGTCTAGGTAATGGTGCAGGCGAATGCCTCTGGTTCTGATCAGGGCCACGACTGCCAAGAAGACTTTTGAAAACACCCGAGGCGACATAGAGAGCCCAAAAGAGGAGACACACGAACTGTAGATGCCGATGGCCCACAGTGAACCAGAGGAATCTCTAAAAGACTCTTGCAATGGGCATATGAAAGTAGGCATTTCTCAGATCTATAGACAAAAGCCAGTCACCTGGCAGAATTGCTTGTTGAATTGTGAACAGCGTCTCCATCTTGAATTTTGACTTCCGGATAAATTAAATTAGATGGGACCCAAAAAGAGGGGCGAGTACACGCCCTGGAATTCTTCGCCCTCCGGAATAGGCATGATAGTGCCCTGTGCTATAAAAAAATCAAAATTTTATACACAAATGTAAAAGTGACTAGTACTTAAATAATATATGTGCTAAAATCCTGAAGAAGCCACGTAACAGTGGTTGAACGCGTGGAGCTCATTGACGTCATTTCCGGGTGGAGCTCGGTGATGCACTTCCGGTAACGCACTTCCGGTTTTCGGCAAACACGATTTCCTATTACACCCATAGGATATGGGGAAACTGCTTGTACACTTCTAAGAGCATGTGAGTTTTCCATCTGCTTTTTTCTTTATAATAAAACTACATATTGCGCTATGGAGATCTCTCTTTGTGCTTAAATGTTCCATGGTCCATGGACATATGGCTGAGGCATCGTATATATTGAGATTTTGAATCGTGGGGCAAGTTATATCCTGATGTCGTTTTTGGAACATCATTTAAATAAATGATTTGTGACCTCTAGGGGTCGAATGTTGGAGGTGAGGAGGCACTCTGGATATTTAGGATTGATTCACTGGAGTGACACTTTGGTCTGAGCACTATTTGAATGAAAAAGCACTTCTATATATATATTTTCTTCACAGAGGAGTGATAGCATGTTTTTTGCACATGATTATACTATATGTATATTGATTGTTATTTAAACACTTGGCACTTTTATGATTATTCACTGTGATTTTTATAATTTTTTTATATTTATTAAGACACTATTTATGTACCTAAGCACCTGGTCACTTTCTATTTTGTTGTGTGTGCACATGTATAACCAGTTTTAGCCATTTGGGGGCAGACTGGTCTTATATGAATTTTTATATAATTTTAGCACATATATTATTTAAGTACTAGTCACTTTTACATTTGTGTATAAAATTTTGATTTTTTTATAGCACTATTATAGCAGAGCGCTTCATCCAATATTTTGATACTTATTTTGTGTGTCCCATGGTATAGGGTGTAGATGATAGCAGCTAGCTATATTTAAGGAGTCTGTGGAGCGCAGGTGGATATTTTTATTTAGTCTATGATAGTGCCCTGTGCCAGCAGAGAGTCCACATAGGACAGCAGGATTTCCCTCCTTTCTTTGGAATGTGGAAGGGCCATAGGGGTGAACCTGAGATGAGGAGGGCTCTTGAATGCCCAAACATGCCCTAAGGATACAGTGTTGATGGCCCAGGCATCCCGGTTTGAAGCCGCCTAGACATGCTGAAAGTGGCAAAGGTGTGCCCCCACCTGGCCTGCCTGAGCGGGCCCAATCTCAAAAAGACTTTGTGGCCTCATGACCTCCAGAGGTTGAGCCCTTGGAGGATTTCTGAAAAGATGATCAACTTCTCCTCCAGCTCCTCTTGAATTCGCGCCCCAGCTTGTAGAGGCGTGGGTTCCTAGATCTTTCTGAGCCTTGACTTGTGGGCTGAGCCCTCTTCTGACCTAGCAGGCACCAATCTAAGGGCAGGAAACTGGACCTCTCGCCTGTAGCCCAGGCTATAGAGCTGTCCAGTTTGATCCCAGACAGCTGTAGTGTAGCTTTGCTTGAGATCAGAATCGATTCTCCTTTCCAGGTTGTCCTTGAAAGACACCGAATCTTTGAGATTGAGGGTAATGTGCTTGGCTAGTCTCATCAAGGCCGTATCCACCAGAGGGGCCAATTCTAGATGTTTGACGTCCTCTGACTTGAACGGATAAAGCTTGGCCGCTTTATTCAGCAAGGAGGCTTTGGCCACTTTGACTAAGGGCGAGACCAAGGTGAAACTTCAATCTCCGCCTTACTGTCTGAGGCTCCAGCTGACAGGTGGCTAGGTTGTGAATGCTCCAATCCCTCTTGGGGATCTTTTGGAGGGGAGCAAACCCCGACTGATGGGCTGCGGGTATGACTAGTCCCAATTTCTCTCAGGGATTCTTGAACAATCCATCTGACCAAAGCCTATACCTGTTGGTTGGCACTTTCTCTCTCGCTGGTCACCAGTGCAAGTCACATAATTACCTGTTGTCGGGAACCTGAGAATCACACCCCCAGCAAGTTTCCCTATTGGAGCAGCTGGAGTTCCCCTTAACATGATACCTGGAGGAGGAGCGGGAATTTCTACGATGACACCTAGACTGGAAGTAGACCTGTGGCATCTGGATTTGGAGGACGAATGATGACGTCGAGACATTGATGCACTTCCGTCAATGTGCGCTGTATAGTGGCGTTCAGACCAAGAAGGGCTGAGAAAGAGAAAAACACACCAAAAAAAAAAAAGACACAGAATGAGGGATAGTTAAAAGCCAGAGAAAAGCACCAATGGGGGATCAAGGGGCTAAAGCCGTATGTCCACACCTACTGAGCAGGGGCTGGCCACAAGGAGGGGACACATCAATGCCGGGTCAGCTGCGAAGGCAACCAAGCTGTAAAAAAAAAAACATGACATGCAGAATCCCAGCAGACCACCAGGAGGGACAAGAGGGACAGGTACTGACCTTCAAACTGGACCACAGCACTTGGGGAAGCTGGCTCACTCAGCCCGCAGGTTTCCCAAAAAAACCAGCTCTGACAGCTGTTTAAATTTGCCGCCAAAGCTGTGATGTCACCACCGCCATACTGAGCATGCGCCAGACCCCGGGACACCCACGCGCATGTTGAGCAGCGCCATCTTGCCGTACTGCACGCGCGCGAATGCCAAGCCTCATTCCGAGGCCAACTCGCGCATGTGCAGTACACCGGAGACAGCTCCGGACCCGGAAGCAGCGGCCTGAATCGCAGCATTGTGCTCCAGGCACTCACTAGCACCAGGGAAAGAAAACTAAAGACAAAAAGGATCAAAAAACATGGGCAAGGGCACTGCTTACCAACCCCGCACAGTCACGACCACCTGTCTTGGAGACCGCCTCATCCGATGGGGTCGATACATGGCCACCCGCTATTAGCAGCTATCCGGCCCAAGTGCTGCTCGCCCGCCATTGGCAGACCTGAGCTCTTCCAGGCACCGACTCCTGCTTGCTCATTTCCACCCTGCTTTAAGCTTGGGAACACTGGAATTGATGAGGGGACGCCTTGCTCCACCACACCCAGCACCATATCCATCTGCCGCGTCCTAAACCCCACCTTTTGCGGGAACCAGGTAAGACTTGCACTAGGTCCATAAGAGGAGGACAAAAAAGGAACACAGCCTCTGGCGAAGAGCAGGGGTGGACTGACAACTAATGGGGCCCCCGGGCAATAAGGGATCATGGGGTCCCTGTGTCCTTGCCCACACTCAAAGCACAACCAAAAAAAGCCTATAAAAAAGGTACCAGGGGCATTTCATTGGCCTCCCTACTGACCCCGGGCCCTCGGGCAGTGCCCGAGTGCTCGAATGGTCAGTCTGCCCCTGGCGAGGAGCAAAGATTTATGGGAGTGGAGTCCTAGAGGGCAGGACTAACCCATACGTATGCTGCCATTGAGTCTGTCAGGAAAGGCAATTTTCCATAGCAGTCTGACACACCTTTTACTGAGTCCCAACACCCACTCAAGACCTGCTCCCACTTTAATCTCCAGATTACTGGCACAGGTTCCAAAAAAGCTTGTTTTTTCTTCCCATTACATGTAAATATATATCTAGGAACCACACTCTAACTTGTGTTCTTCCAAATCACTATATTGGGTCATGCACAGCCATACTGAATCCACCCAAAGAAACCATCTCCTCCTATTGTGTTTCACTACATAGTGGCTTTATCAAGCCTAGTCAAGCCAAGGATGAGATTTTTTTTGGGGTGGAATCAGTATGGCTGTAACCTATTGTAGATGACCCATTAAAGTGACTTGGAAGAATACAAGGTGAAGTGCAGTTCTTATCTATACACCATCATTTGAGTTACCTCTATAGCTCTGATCTCTGCAGGTAGCGTTAGTGTCAAACCGCTGTACAGAGACTCAGATTCAGAATACCTTATTAATCGCAAAAGGAAATTACTGAAACCGTTGCTCTCACACAAATCACAGAGGTCTTTAGCTGCTCATCAAAGCTAGTCATACACCAGTAGAATTACCTTCAAACATTCATACGGAAATTCTGAAAAAAAAACATGTCAGAGCATTCAATCTTGCCACCATTGAGTAAGGTAATTTCATTCAAAAGCCCTTAAAATGTTGTCAAGACGTGCTACTTGAATGGAATCCCAGACATATTAAACAGATTTCTTTTGTACGCTTTTTCCCAAACAAAACCATTATAATTTAATTTGAGAAAAAAAAAATTTCCATCCTGCTCCTTCAAATTTTCTCACCACTATGGCCAAAATCAATCATTGATATGACCCCACTATTCATTAGAAAATGGAATGTTTCCAACAAGATTCTACTAGTGCATGTTCAGCTTAATGCCTATTTGCTGGGGCTTGGCAGACTTTAACCGAATCAACAATAAGGTAATAACACCTATTGTTTGTATGCACCCAACCTAATTTTTATGACGTTCACTTAAACTACAGTTGGGCTTTAATCAGACACTGATATAATACATATAATAAGTCTACAGTAGTTAATGCTGAACTTCAGGGTTTAAAAAAAGTGCCCCTGCAATGGGCCTTAACGTAGGTTCACACCTAAGATTTTTCCCCAGCGTTTTGCAGAAATGCACTACAGTCCATTTAACATGATTTCCTATGGGACAGGTTCACATCTCTGTGTTTTCACCTGGTTCATTTTTTGAAAAGGGCTAGGGACTTTTTTAAATGCAAAAAGTTGCGTTTTTGTTTCTATAGACTTCAATGGAAATGCTGCAGAAAAGCATGTAGTGCATTTTGCCGCGTTTTTGCTGCATTTTGCGTTTTAAACCTAGCAAAAATAAAAAAAATGAAAAACGCAAAACACATAAAAAACACACGCACTGCAGAAATGGATCAAATGCAAACTGCATAGGTGTGAACCTAGGGTTACAGGACAGGCTTTCGCACAGTGAGATGGAAGCCTGCTGGAACAGGTAAATTGATAAATAGTACATCTTATTCCTGTACCCTTAGCTGTAACAAGCATTTAACCATTGGTAAGCAGGGGGGTAGTACAGGGTTTTGGTTTTTTTTTAAACCCAAGTTTGGCTTTAACTGGCAAACTGATACAAAGACTAACATATATTCCTGTACACAAACAGGTGAAAAGGATTACACTGAATTACATGGAATCTCACTACATAATCAGGAAGAGACTTTTCAGGAAAGGACATGACTATTCAGTGAAGATCAGATCAATGCCAAACATCCATCATTATTATGCTGGTGTCTGGAGTGAGTGGAGTTCAGAAGTACAGTGGCATAATGGTAAGAGGGCAAACATTCTTTACACAAAGAAATTGTAGTCAGGTGCTTGACTAAAAAGGGAGAGTGAGAAAAACACTGGCTGCAGCTGCTTTTTGCAGTTGCTGACCTTCAGTGCTGAACTGGTTAACAGCTATATCAGCAAGAGGAGGGAGCTGCAGAGCAGGAAGAGTTTAACACCTTCGCGCTGGTGCCTCCCGGCCCTTTAAGGGTTTCAGGAGGTGGGAGGTGAGGCGGGGTTTAGGGTCATGTGACCGCCGTGACACTCCGTCACATGATCGGAAAAGGTCCCGATTGAAAGATGAGATCGGGATCTTTCCGTGAGTACCGGACATGTGTCCTAGGAGTGCGCAGGGCGTGAGCTCTCAGCACATACGTTCTTTTTTAATAGAACACAAATGTGCGTCTGCTCAGCGTCTAGGCCCAGACGCCGGGAGGCCGCACATTTGCGTTCAGACGGCGTGAAGAGGTTAATAAACTGAGTCAGGCAGCCCTGCACTGTGGGAACTGTAATCCAAAGGACAGAGACTCTACTGTAAACAAGAGCTTTTGAACTGCATTCTCCCAGAGGAAGATTGCCAGAACAAAGGGAAAGAGTTGCATTTTCTCAGGCTGTACAGGACATAGCTTCCCTTTCTGTGAGGGAGCCCAGCGAGTGCACTTCGCTGTCTAATGTACACCCCCACTTCTGCATACCAGCGGCCTGAACAGGATCCAAAGTGGTGAGACCAGGTGTGCTAACAGCCAGAGTCACCTGGGTGTAGAGAAGAGAGTGGACCAATCACTGTTTGTGGTCTGATGGTGAGCTGTGAAATCACTGGAACTGGTGAGATGCTGCTGAGCTTATTTACTATCTGCTGCTAGAGAGACTGAGCCCTTTAGGAACTGAACAAACAGCCATCTTGTAGCCTTATTGCTGCCTGAAGGCTTGACTATGGTTATCCTCAAGTGCACCAACTGTACAACTGGGCCCCAAGGCTAGCCGGCTGAAGAGTTAGGATTAAAGATTTTCCCTTTACAGCTACTACACAGAGTCTTCTACCTATTGCTTACACTAAGAGGTACCTCTCAGGGGACATTGCACCATATCCTAGCCAGTCTCCTAGAGTGCATTCTAGACTAGTTATAGTATTATTCACATTGTAGTTAATACTTATATACACTATTTTTTGCTGACTTAGCTGATTCATGAGTTAATCCCACTCTAGTGGTACAGAACTCTATTCTAAGTTACCTTGGCATTGTAGTAGTTATACTGTCTAGAGGACTGTGTCTGAACCTACCTGAACATTAATTTACCACTAAATGGTACTATTTCCTGGTGCTAATTCACAGCCAAGTTAAAAGTTAGCTATACTGATGTCCTGATAAATGCTTGCAGTCATTTTCATTCAATCATGCTTGTCAGAGTGGCTGAAGGTGTTCTTGGAGTCAAGGCACAGAACAGAGAACCCAAATTACCAAACAGCCCCTTCAGAGGTAGCGCTACATAATATACGGTAATCAAATTCATTGCTTTGATTGCTTATAATCCTCTATACAGTACCAGTATTTACTGCAAACCACAGAAAACGCACACAGTGATTTATTTAATGTTAAAATGGCGGGTGGGCAATGCTCACAAGAGCTTACAGTTCATTGCTTCTTCAGTTTAGTATTAGCTGACTTCAGAATTTAATTTTTCCTATTGCGTGTTGATTGGGCATCGCATGCTCCCTGACAGAAATGCTGTTGAAAGTCACTTGCCAGAGAGAGACACCTTGCTCATCCAACAATGAAACAACCTGTACAGACCTGAATAGCAAGTTGTTGCCAGTGATAGGATCTGTAATATCATGTCAGCTTACCCTGATATTGACCCATTGCAGTGAAAGGCATCTCATCTCACTATAAACACATTCCTAACTTACTGCACTGAGGATGAGTCAAACATTGGTATAATGCATGGGGGCTGTGCATTCAAAAAACCTTTAAGGGTAACCCCACTTTCATGAAAAAAAAAAAATAGTAAGAAAAACAAATTACATATCACACACAATTGCTACGCAAGCATTACTGTATTTGATGTTACTCAGTCTGCAGCACTGTAATTTTCTATAAAATTCAGTGCAATAGGACAACCTAGAGGCACAATGCCTCCAAAAGTGTAATTTCCTGCTCTGCACTAGTCAGGTTTTGGGCATCCTCTGCAACAAAAAGGTAATTTATGGTGAGTTCACCCCTTCTAAAGGGATGCAGATACTGCAACTTTTCTTATTAGAACACTGAGAGAGAACCAGCTGATTATAATGAACTAGTCCTTTACATTCAGAATCAGTATCCAGAGAACATGGTCAAACAATGAGCTATTTTTTCATAGCAGAAAAACGTAGGAATCTGCAACAAAATTTGTTATCATTGATCATCCTGAGGGGATTGTTTTTTTCTCAGCAAAAGTGGAGTTAAGCTAGCCACACACAAGACCCTTTTTTTTTTTCATTTAGCAAGCAGGTTGATTAAAAAAAAAAAATCGAATGCGTGGATGGAGGAAATTCTCCCCTCTGCCATTGTATTCTGACAGTGGGACGTGCCCGCCAATCAGAAGTGCTGATCAGCACTTCTGATTGGCTGCAAGCGTCGATTAAATGGAAATTTTCCAGCAGGACCATTCATGAGAAGTCGATCAATAAATCAAATTCTCATAGATTCATTCATTTTCAATTCATGTATTGCCAGTTTTACTCTTTAAGGCTCCATTAATACCTGAGCAATTTGAAATGCTGTTTGAAGTTTCACCAGAAGCATTTCAATGTTCAATGCCATTTGTCATGTTTCACATGACTGTCATATGTCTTTAGGTGTTTTCTATATTTTGTTTCTGCTCCTCCCTTTCCTTTGGTTTAGTTAATACTGTATAGATAACCCTCCCCCTTTCCCAGAAATGCATTGCAGCTCTAGCCTCATGTCATGGAGCAGGAAACATTATGATCTTTTGACCTATCGAATGTTCATTGTTGTAAGATTCTCTCAGTTTATGGAATAAACTTTACAAGATGTCTTATCAATTGAGTCACTGACTGTGGTATCCAACTGAGGTTGAAGTTATTGCTATCTCATCACAACTGTAAGTTACAGAGATCACACTATCAGTGCTTAGATTGCAGAGACAGAACATCATTATATATTGAAGGGTGCCTGTTCACCCCTGAGGGTAGTGTCACTTGAAGTACATTGCTTGAAAAAGTAAAGTAGTTTAATTTGGGGGCAGAATCACCCATTTTAGCCCCAGTAGACTTCAATGGAAGCACCTGGAAAATGTGCGTAATAATACCTGAAGAACGACCAAAGACGCTCAAGTGTGAAAGGTGGAGCAGTACATAGTAAAGCAGTGTGAAGTATATGATGTACAGCACCGTGTACTGAGGGCAGAATATAAGATTCAGTACACAGAAGCAGTGTGGAGTATATAGGATTGCCACCTCATCCCTTTAAACCCAAACACATATTAATTACACAGGTTCTGAGGCTAATATAGTGCAGATAAAGCACTAAGTGAGTTTAGTTACCACATTAATCAGCTACAGAACCTGTGTAGTTAATGTGTGTTCGGGTTTAAAGGGATGAGGTAGCAACCCTAGGAGTATATAAGGTGCAGCATAGTTATCCAACTCACCTGTTAGATATGGTGAATGCACAATCTTAATTTTTTTGTAAAAATATATATTTTGTTGTATTTTTTATCTACAGATTATGATCTCTCTGCATATGATATAGTAGGAAACACGATGCCAGTGATTGGACCAGCAATCGTTATTTTCATTTTACTGTGCTTTGTCTGTGCTCTAATGTAAGTAATCCATATCGTAATTCCTTAGAAAAGGATAACATCATCATGTTAATATGTTTTTCCTATAAGAAATATCAACGCTGTCATTTTTGCATATTTATTAAAGCCGAGCTCCATGAATAGGAAAAAATGCTACTTTGCAGCGGGGTTGTCCTGAGGTCCTAAGGGGGTAAATGCTGGTTAGGTCTGGGGAATAAGGAATAAGCTGTAACACTTTCCTGTTTTCTTGATCCGTAGGCAGTCAGCTCTGCTTTTCCCTATGATGCTCCAGGTTGTAGGTGGACCCGGAAGATAGCAGCAATCACTGTGGTAGCTGTAACTACCAGCCTCCACGGAGATCGCACATGTATGATGTTGTCATACTAACATTGGTCCAAGCCTGGACCAATGTAACTATGCTATAAAATATATACTGGAAATTCAGCTTTAACCATTGCACTGCCAGGGCAACCCCACTGTTACCCTAGGTTCACACCTATACAGGTTGCATTTTGTGCGTTGCTGCATTGCGTTTTGTTTTACATTTTTGATACGTTTTGGGGGGTTTTTTCATTTTTTTTTTCTTGTTGCTAGGCAGATTTTAAACGCAAAACAATACTCTTCTGTAGCGTTCCCATTGAAGTCTATAGAACCAAAAACGCAACGTTTTGCATTCAAAAAAGTCCCTGACCCTTTTCAAAAAACGCACCAGGTGAAAACACAGATGTGAACCTGTCCCATTGGAAATCATGTTAAATGGACTGTACAGTGTTTCTGCAAAACGCTGCAGAAAATGCATAGGCGTGAACCTAGGGTAAGGGGGAATTTCTACTTTCCCTAGAGTTCAGCTTCAAACAAATGTTTAATTTAGCTTACTATGCTTTTACTCACCCCCCCCCCCCCCCCAAACTCTTTATTTATGTACGGGATCACATATACATAGACAAGTAAGCAATAACTGTGTCCAATTAAGTCATTTGTCATTTCAATTCTCTATAGGTGTATATATGGTCAGCTTTAAAATGGAATTATAGGCAAAACATCATTTTTCATTTTGAGTGAAGTAAGAGAGAGTTATAACCCCTGTGATTTTTTTTTTCGCCATCTGTGTCTCATTGCAGAGATTTCCCTTCACTTCCTGTCCCATAGAGAACCCCTGTGAATTTTTTTTTTCGCCATCTGTGTCTCATTGCAGAGATTTCCCTTCACTTCCTGTCCCATAGAGAATGTATATATGGTCAGCTTTAAAATGGAATTATAGGCAAAACATCATTTTTCATTTTGAGTGAAGTAAGGGAGAGTTATAACCCCTGTGAATTTTTTTTTTCGCCATCTGTGTCTCATTGCAGAGATTTCCCTTCACTTCCTGTCCCATAGAGAAACAGGAAGTGAGAGGAAATCCCTGCAAATTAAGGGAATCCCTTGGGGTCCCCCAAGTCACCAGAACTAGTGTCTCCATTGGAAGAGTTCCCCTCTTTTACTTTTCTGGGGACAACCCAAAACTTCGGATTTTCTAAACAGGACAAATAGAGAGGGCGAATCTCCTTAACGGGCACAGACAGCAATAAAAACTGACCAGGATTCTAATCCCTCTCCATTCTATCCAAACAAAAAAGAAAGATTTGCAGTTAGTTATACTTTAACAAAAAAATTTAAAAAGACTATACATACATACATACACAGTATATACCCATACACACAGTATGTGTGTATATTTATGTGTATATATATATATATATATATATATATATATATATATATATATATTTATCAGGCAAAATAACTATTGAATGCATCACCATTAGATTTATATATAAACATATTTTTGAAAGTATTGACACTAACATTTTACCACATGTTGGTAACAATCCATCCGTACATACAAAGGAACCAAAACAAATAAGTTCAGAAATTAAGTTATGTGTAATAAAATGGAATGACACAGGGAAAAAATATTGAACACACTAAATGAAATTTATTTAATACTTGGTACAAAATCCTTTGTTGGTAATGACAGCTTCAAGACACCCCCTGTGTGGAGAAAGTAGACGCATGCATGGCTCAGGTGTGATTTTGGCCCATTCTTGCACGCAAACAGGCTTCAAATCTTGAAGGTTCTATGGGCCTCTTTTATGACCCTTTAGTTCTTTCCATAGATTTTCTATTGGATTCAACTCAGGTGATTGGCTGGGCTAGTCTAGCAGCTTTATTTTCTTTCTTTGAAACCAATTGAGAGTTTTATTGGCTTTGTGTTTGGGATCATTGTCTTGCTGAAATGTCCACCCTCATTTCATCTTCATTATCCTGGTAGATGGCAGCAGATTTTTATCAACAATGTCTTGGTACATTTTCCATCCATCCGTCCTTCAATGATAGGACGTTTGCCAGTACCGTATGCTGAAAAACAGCCCCACACCATGATGTTCCCACCTCCAAACTTCACTGTTGGTATGGTGGTTTTGGGGTGATGTGCAGTGCCTTTTGACCTCCAAACATGGTGTGCATTATGGCATCCAAAGAGTTGAATTTTGGTCTCACCTGACCAGATTATATTCTCCCAGTATTTCACAGGCTTGTCTAAATGTTGTGCAGCAAACTTTAAATGAGCTTCAGCATGCTTTTTCTTCAGCAGTAGAGTCTTGCATGGTGAACGTGCATATAGGCCATGGCATTGAGTACATTACTTATTGTTTTCTTTGAAACAATTGTACATGCTAATTCCAGGTCTTTCTGAAGCTTTCCATAAGTGGTCCTTGGCTCTTGGATAACTCTATTGAAAGTTCTTTTCACTCCTCTGTCAGAATACTTGCAAGGAGCACCTGGTCGTGGCTGGTTTAGGGTGAAATGATGTTCTTTCCACTTCTGGATTATGGCCCCAACAGTGCTCACTGGAACATTCAGAGGTTTAGAAATCCTTTTGTAACTAATGCCATCAGTATGTTTTACAACAATAAGATTGTGAAGGTCTTGAGAGAGCTCTTGGTAATGAGACACCTTTTTATAGGCCATCAGTTGAGACTGAATCAGCTGATATTAATTTGCACTGACAAGCGGCAGGATTGCTTTCTAATTACTGATAGATTTCAGCTGTTGTCTTGGCTTTCCATTCCTTTTTGCACTTCCCTTTCTTCATGTGTTCAATACTTTTTCCCTGTGTCATTCCATTTTATTACACATAACTTAATTTCTAAACTTATTTTATTTAGTTTCTATGTATGGATGGATTGCATGGGTTGTTACCGACATGTGGTGACAATTTCATGTCAATAGCACCCTTAGAAATACATTTACTGAGAAAAACGGTGATGTATTCAAAACCCACTGTGTGTGTGTATATATATATATATATATATATATACTTATATATTAGAATGCAGGAAGCTCTCACCTTCAATCCACTGATGCGTGGCTAAGGAGCATTACCCTCCACTCCAATATGTAGAAAAAAGTCCATGATAGTAGTTCTGCAGCACCTCAAGTACTTGAATTTCTTGCAAAATCCACAAAACTCTCATGTGATAAAGCCATTCAATATATACAATAGTTTTGGACCTTTCATGGTCCTTTCTCAAGTAAGGCATGTATGAAACTGAGATTAGTACACAGTCATACTGAATTGGAATCGCATCTAATGAATGTGAATGTCCGTGTCTTAATATGTGCAAATTGCTGCAACATGATTTCTAAAGTAGTTCTTGCATTACTTTTTCTGAAGTTTTGGTGCAATTTCACATACATGGAATATAATGGACTGCGCTGCAAATTGCAAGAAATTGTTAAAAGGCTTCACAAGTAGCAATAAAGTCTTCAGAAATCGTACCTAAAATTGTGCTGAAATTGCACACAAATCATGCGATTTTAAATTGCAGTGGTGTGACCAGTGACTAAGACCCTGGTCACACCGGATGCAACTTGGCATGCGATTTGTCATGCCATGCGACTTGCAAATCACATGGCAAGTTGCACCCTATTGTCCTCAATTACAGCGGTCATATCGGTGCAATTACAACTTGGTCGGAGCCGTACCGATTTCTAAAGTAGTGCATGCACTACTTCAGGTGCGACCTGCATAAAAATCTGTGTCTTGCAAGTGTGCCTAGCCAGTGTTTATATGTGTACTATGTGGTGTTTTCACTAAGCCATGTGCTGGATTTTTTTCTCTGCTTTGCAAGGAAACAAAATCTAGCACATAACCGCTGATAGGACACAGCTCTGTCTTGTTTGCATAGGTAGAACTGTGTTCTGTCTCTCTCCTTATCTATCAGCGGGTGCCAGCGGTCATCCATTGGCTAGCACCTACTGATTGGCTTCTGCTGTGACCGGGGGTGCGCGTCCTACCAAGAAGTGCAGAATTACATATATACATGATTCTGCACACAGTAAAGCTGCTATAGGGCGGTCGCCAACTAGATAATATATACATCTCTCAATCCAGAGTACTAAGTGCAATTTCTGTCAGTTGCTTCATTCCTCTGTTATCAGCATGAATCACTTCTGACAAGTTTTTCTGACATCAAGAAAAAAATGGTGACAGGGGAGGGACCTCCAGCAGATTGACAGCCTCAGCTCTGTTCCTGTGAGCTGTGGAAGGGGTCTGTCTCTTATCTCCAATTAGTTCTAAGAGCTCTCCTCACTGAGCTCTGCAGTGCATAATTCAGCTCTTCGCCCGCTTTTTTCTGAACTCTGAGACAAGCTTTATACATTTTGCACTTTGAATGCATTTAGAGAAGAGAAGACTGCAGATAAACAGGTGCAACTTATGGAGGAGGATTTGTTTAATTTCTGTGTATCACCTAAGGCCAGTCGCTTCACTGGGTATATGTGAAAGTTTAAAAAACACTTTGGATAGCAGAGTTGGATGCTATACAACCCAAATGGTTAACCATTGATTTGGATTTATTCCTACTTTTGTGAATCATATAAGTATTTTTTTTTGCATTGTGTGTTACAGTGTGCTACTAGGATTCGTGAAGGTAAATGTATTGAACATGACTCATGGTAATTGTGTGAGTCTGTGATTAGGTTGGGTTACTGCAGTAAGGCTGGATGGCTTAACAGGTTGGGACTCTATTGCCTTCACCTGGTTCTGGAGGACCATGGCAACTTCCAGAAGCCAGCGGGCAGAAGGGGTGGAGCCATAATCTGCATATTTATGGCAGTCTAACCAATCCCAGGATTGGAGGCCCTGGTAGAGTGGTGAGGCCAATCCATAAATATGGGAGAGTCAGGCTGGCAGAAGAGTCGGGTGGAAGATAGAGTGCTGAGGAGACTGTTGATGGCCTGGGTGGGGTCCCCTAGGTCTAGGGGGCTGGCCTCCAGGCTGGGCTGGCTCAGAAGGATCCATTCAGTATCACGGTATGAACAGGAACAATGCCTGGGACCAGTGGGAGCAACCAGGACAGAGCAAGTACACCAAAACACCCATTTACAAGGGGAAAGACTGCCACATGTAGCAAGCTTTTAAAGGGCAGCGCTGGGCTCAATCCTTTATCCTTCTCCTGGGAGATCTTCAGAACAGCCAGGAGAGCTGGTAGTGTCTGCAGGCTGTGGGGCTGGAAGCAGTTCTACAGGGGAGAGAGGACATCTCTGCATCTAGTGTGCAGCAATTTAAGCTAACTTTCAGGGGGGCAGTGAGCCCCTCTCCCGTAAGGGGCTGTTTCTACTAATCTGTAATTACTGACCAGTTGTGATTAATATTTAAAACACAACTCTGGGCATTTTTTTTCCTATGGAGTGAGGCTGTGCCCACACTGCAGGGGTTAACTGCTCGTTTTGTCTAGGGGTAAACACAGAGCCTATACTCACCCAAACCTTCGGAAAACTGCGCTCCCCCACATCCAGCAGCAGACCATTCCTGCCGTCCTCATGTCCAGACCTAGTTTATGGGTGTGGTGACAACAGGTACAGTCCACCGCACAAGACCACTAGACTGCAGGGAGACAGGGACAAGTCTTGCACTGGGGGGGATCGGTGAATTAGGTGAGTATATTTCAGGTCTCCAATCTCCTAGACCAGCCTTTCTCAACTTTTTCAACATGGAGGAACCCTTGAAATAACTTTCCGGTCTTGGGGAACCTGTGCTAAAATTTTGAATTAAAACTCATAAATTTCCCACATGAAAAGTCAACCTTTCACCCTTGAAAGTGCATAATTCAATAACCTTTTCATAATCTACAAACAAATACCATAATCTCATATACACAAAATAATGTCCCTCTTCCACTTTAACTTGGGCAGTTTCCACCCTCCATCCAAGCTGCTGAGCCTCGTACTCCCAGTTCAGAACAGTCCAAACTTCATGCTTTCCATTCTACTGTGAAAATGACAGTGATGGAGGCTAGGGGAAAGAACTGGTGCCTAAATGGTGCATTCGTGGGTCTGGATGGGACAGTGTGACAGGAACACAGGTATAACCTTACTGGCAGGAAAAGATTCCATGTGAAGCTAAGCTTATAATGCTCGCCGACTTTTGTTCCCATCAGACAAGTCTTGCATTTCATACAAGTCAATAGGAATGCAAAATCAACTTTAGATCAAATGCACCTGTCAATGAATTCTATCTCAGTGGCATCACAAACTGATATCAAACTCGTACTATACACACGCCCAAAGCCTGTCATTAGATGCTCTATGAAGGATTGTGCTGAGCTTTCTTTGTCTCTTTCAGCTGTAAAAGGAAATGGTGGAATAATATCCCAGATCCCGGAAAAAGTAATCTGGCAATGACAATGCTACGGGTAAGTGGTGCGAGGATGTTTTGGGAAAAAATATATTACAATATTAGCAGCCTTCTCATTTTATTTATTACAGGAACCTATATAAGCTCCAAGGAGCAGGGCCCTCCTATCCCTCTTGTATTGAACTGTATTGTCTCCTGTTATATTGTAAAGTGCTGAGCAACCTGTTGGCATTATATAAATCCTGTATAATAATAATATATAGCAACGACTTTTTACGTAGCTCTTGACATACATTATATTGCCAAAAGTATTGGGTTGCCTGCCTTTACATGCTATTGAACTTTATTGGCATCCCAAGTCTTAGTCTGTAGGGTTCAATATTGAGTTGGCCCACCCCTTACAGCTATAACAGCTTCAACTCTTCTGTGAAGGCTGTCCATGAGGTTTAGGAGTGTGTCTATGGGAATGTTTGACCATTCTTCCAGAAGCGTATTTGTGAGGTCAGGCACTGATGTCAGATGAGAAGGCCTGGCTCGCAGTCTCCGCTCTAATTCATCCCAAAAGTGTTCTATCGGGCTGAGGTCAGGCCAGTCAAGTTCCCCCAACCTCAAACTCGCTCATCCATGTCTTTACAGACCTTGCTTTGAACAAAAAGGGGCCATCTCAAACTCTTCCCACAAAGTTGAGAGCATGAAATTGTCTAAAATATCTTGGTATGCTGACACCTTAAGAGTTTCCTTCACTGGAACTAAGGGGCCAAGCCCAACCCCTGAAAAACAAACCCGTACCATAATCCAATCTCCCCTCCACCAAACTTTACACTTGGCACAATGCAGACAGGCAAGTACCATTCTCCTGGCAACCGCCAAAAGCAGACACGTTGCCAGAGAAGCATGATTTGTCACTCCAGAAAATGCATCTAGAGTCTAGAAACTGCTCTAGAGTCCAGTGGTGGCATGCTTTACACCACTGCATCCGATGCTTTGCATTTCACTTGGTGATGTAAGGCTTGGATGCAGCTCCTCAGCTATGAACACCCATTCCATGAAGCTCCCTACGCACTGTTGATGTGCTAATTTGAAGGCCACACAAAATTTGGAGGTCTTTAGCTATTGACACTTGACTATTGATAGTTGGCGACTTCGGTGCACTGTGCACTTTAGCATGCACTGACCCCGCTCTGTCATTTTACATGGCCCACCACTTTGTGGCTGTTGCTGTTGTTCCCAGTTGCTTCCACTTTGTTATAATACTACTAACAGTTGACGTGGAATATTTAGTAACAAGGAAACTTCACAGCTGGACTTATTACATAGGTGGCAAACTATCGGAGTACCACGCTTGAATTCACTGAGCTCTTGAGAGCGACCCATTCTTTCACAAATGTTTGTAGAAGCAGTCTGCATGCCTAGGTGCTTGATTTTATACACCTGAGGCCATGGAGGTGATTGGACACCTGAATACAATGATTTGGAGATGTGTCCCAATACTTTTGGCAATATAGTGTATATTCACTTAAGTCCCTACCCTCAAGCGGCTTACAATCTAAGGTCCCTAACTCATATTCATACATACACATACAATAGGGCCAATTTAAAAAGGAGCCAATTAACCGACCAGTATGTTTTTGGAGTGTGGGTTTAAAGTTCCTGAAGGAAAACAATGCAGGCACAGGGAGAACATGGATGGGACTCGAACCATCAGCCCTAATGCTGCCAGGAGGAAGCACAGTATCAGCAGCCTCCTCAGTTCTTTACAGCCTGTCCAACAATAATCCTTTTACACTTGCACACTGATTCCCCATAGACGTGACTAGAGCCATAGACCGAATCTCAATATACAGCCCATTCAAACCTATGGGCAGTTCGTGAGCAGGTGTTTCCAGCGCTGAAATTATTTTCTTTGCGTGGGTTGTAGATATGAGTAGGAATGGAGTCCAGACCCACCTGAGCTATCCTGCGGGAAAGCTGTAAAAGCTGACAGCTAGTCATGCCCTGAAGTCGCATTGATGCGTGTATATGTGCAGTTGAGGGGAGGGGAATAACTCCGCTGCCTATGATTGGCTGTCAGCTTTGACAGCTTCCTGGCAGGATAGCTCAGGTAAGTGTGCAATTGAGGAGGCTGCAGCTCTGGAACTAAAGCTGGCTTTAGATGGATCAGAATTCATCTGCTTCAGCAGAGACCGGAGAAATTTCAATCCATCAATAGCCTTCTAGGGAAGTCAATCTAACAGTCGTCTTCTCTCAAACAGGCTTGTTTCAAAAATTTCCTCTGTTTGGCTGCAGCGCTGTTCAGTGTAGTCTGCCAGTGGAGGAGTCTCTGCTATCAGAATACATTAACCCAGTGAGAGTATTCCTCCATCCACCTCGTCTGTGTGGATGGTGGGGGAACTCATTCAATTTTTTTCAGTTAGCTCACTGGCTGACTGAAAAAACTGATCCATGTCAGCCTAAGGTAAGCAAGCAGATGTGAAGTAGGAGGGTGGGGGGCTGATGTAGTTTAGCTGGGAAGGGGGGTAGCTTGGCGAAGGTTCAGATAAAACTAAGCTGCCCTTTAAATGTTGCTATGCATGGCCCAAATTTTGACTGATTCATGCTGAACTGGCTGAAATTGAGCCATGGGTGCCATTGTCAAATGTTCAATCAACTTTTGTTGAAGGAGCTTTGTGGAAAATGGTCAAGCAGTAGTGATGCATACAATCAGATGCAGGCACTGTTCACATGTTCTGACAGCTGTGGGTGTGGAATGTCAGAATACAACAGCCAGCAGGGTAGGTTCCTCCATCCTATATACCAGGGGTCTCTAAACTTTCCAAAGTGCCAGTTTACTGTCCTTCAGACTTTTGAGGCGCCGCATTATGGCCAGTGAGGGTAGAAAATGTCTCAATGCCTCATGTGGTGTTCATTTGCAGAGTGCCTGTGGTCAGTAAGAGGAGGAATATTGCCCCGTCATTGGCATTAATGGAATAGTGCCCCATAGTTGGTGTCAGTGAGAGGAATAGTGCCCCATCATTGCTACCAGTGGGATAAATAGTGCCTCGTCATTGGTGTCAGTTGGAGGAATAGTGCCCCATTATTGCTATCACTGGGAGGAATAGTGCCCCATCATTGGTGTCAGTGGGAGGAATAGTGCCCCATCATTTCTATCACTGGGAGGAATAGTGCCTCATCATTTCTATCACTGGGAGGAATAGTGCCCCATCATTTCTATCACTGGGAGGAATAGTGCCTCATCATTGGTGTCAGTGGGAGGAATAGTGTTCCATCATTTGTGTCAGTGGATGAAATACTACCCTATCATTGATATTAATGGGAAGAATAGTGCGCTATTGTTGGTGTCAATTGGGGGAAATATGCCTCACTGTTGGTGTCAGTGTTAAGAATAGTGCCTCAAATCAGTGGGAGGAATAGTGCCCCAAGGGATGAGTAAAGGCTAGCAAAGGGCCATATCCAGCCCTCGAGCCGCAGTTTGGAGACCACTGCTCTATACAATAGGAAACGTATTATTCTGTGTTCACTATATTACTTTCACCTCCAGTCTTCACTGTGTGGCCTTGTTCAGATCTGCACAGACTTTGTTCTAAAAAAGGCAGCTTCTTACTGAACATGCGCACAGCAGCCCTATTCATTACTGTAGGAAAGCTAATGAAGTGCCCATTTTAAGAGAAAAGGCTGTGAAGGTCTGAGTGGGTCCCCACAGTGAAACCTGCTGTATCAAGGCTCAAAGTAAGTATACCAAATGGACAACTCTCACCTCACCAGCCGCTCCACCTCTGCCACCCCCCTCTGCCTCTCCCTCCACTGGCTCCCTATCGCCCAACGCATCAAATTCAAACTACTCACTCTGACCTACAAAGCCATTCACAACACTGCCCCTAACTACCTCACCGACCTGATTCCCAAGTACCACCCTACCCGTACCCTTCGCTCTTCACAGGACCTCCTTCTATCTTGCTCCCTGGTCTCCTCCTCACACGCACGTCTGCAAGACTTCTCCAGGTCCTCCCCCATCCTCTGGAACTCACTACCCCAATCCATCAGACTGTCACCTTCCCTCCTCACCTTCAGGCGCTCCCTGAAAACCCACCTCTTCAGGGAAGCCTACCCCACCCTCACCTAACTGCTGCTCTCCTTCATTCCTCCTACCACTCCATCCCCCACAGCCACTTCCTCCTGTACCACTACCCCCTCCCTCCCAGATTGTAAGCTCGAAAGAGTAGGGCCCTCTTACCCCTCGTGTGCTGTTCGTAGCTGCTGTAATGTTTCATGTATTGTCCCCCCCTCTATTGTACAGCGCTGAGCAAACCCTTTGGCGCTATATAAACTCAATGTAATGTAATGGAGTGGGGGTGGGTGGGCAATAATTAAAAAAAATCAACTACAGTTGACCTTTAATACAGTTTTGATACTTTTACTAAATCCTGATATAATAAAGGCATCATTATACACATTCAAATATCTTTCCATTTCTTTAGGTACCAGGATTCAAATCTGATGTGAATTGCCGCATTTTACCATTTGAGAACAAAAGAAAAAATAAGAAAACTATTTGGTAAGCTCTTTCTCAATTTTATATACTGAAAAGGTTCTCAACATACATGTTTAATGTATTATTGGAGAGAGGACGGCCTGCAATACTAGAAATACTACACCCATAGAGCTACAGTATCCTGTTTTTGTCCTAAAATTTTAAAACAGGATGATTGGGTAGGTTCATTTTTAGGGACTTCACTAATCACCAGCCGCTCAGCCATAACTTTACTGCTGGTAGCAATTTTGTAAGGAAAAGACAGGCTCATGTATTATGGACCTTATCACAGTCTAACACACAAAGGTATTTTGATTTTGCTGTGATTGTGGCTTCAATTGCAACATGAAAGAGAGTAGGTTCCAAAGAGGGACCAAAACTGGAGGAATAGAGCAAGCCAAGGGAATGGTAATATGGGGTACTGTAAGGTCTGGAGCTACTGTACACTTAGGCTTTATGGGTAGTCACCCTTGGTCCAATGTTCAGGCTACTGGGTAGAAGGGCCTGAAGAGGAACTGGGGAAGAGGAGATATTGCAAAGAACTAGGGGAGAATCCAAGAAGATGGCATGAAGTGAAAAGCAGAGGGAAACAACAAAGAGTTTGGGAGAGGTGGGTGTTGTGTCTAAGCAGTACACTGCTCTGGTCACCATCTTTATTAACCACTTGCCCTCCTGAGGATTTCCCCCCCCCTTCCTGACCAGGCCATTTTTTGCATTATGGCACTGCATTACTTTAACTGACAATTGCGCGATCATGCAACGTTGCACCCAAATTAAATTTATGTCCTTTTTTACCCACAAATTGAGCTTTCTTTTGGTGGTATTTGATTGCCTGTATGTTTTTTTTTATTTGTTGAGCTATAAAAAAAAAAAGACAATTTTGAGAAAAAAAACAATATTTTTGACATTTTGTTATTAAACATGCCCAGTAAAACAATTTAAAAAAATCAAATTTCATCATAAATTTTGGCCAAAATGTATTCTGCTACGTCTTTGCTAAAACAAATCCCAATACATGTAAATTAGTTTACATGAAAGTTATAGTGTTTACAAATGGCGGTATATATACTGGGATTTTATTTTTTGCTAGTAATGGCGGAGATCAGCGACTTATAGTGGGACTGAGGCACACATTCTGACACTGGGGGGAACTGACTTGGTGTCACTAACATCCCCAGTGACACCAATACAGTGATCAGTGCTAAAAGAAAAAGCATGACACTGTACTAATGGCACTGGGCAGGAAGGAGTTAACACGAGGGGCGATCAAAGGGTTAACTGCGTGCTGGGAGTGTTTTACTAGGGGGCGGTGTCTGTGTGCTTCACTGTAATCACACTGCTTTGGATGGCTGTGCTGTGTACAGCCATCCAAAGCAGTGTGCCCGAGCTGACAGGGAGGAGAACTGTTAGTAAACAAAAACGTTCTCCTTCCCGTTGGAGATCCTCAGAAATCACTGGGCGCTGGTGAATAATCACCACCAGGGACCCGGTGATTGAATGGTGGCGCGGGTAAGGCGCACGCGCCCCCTACCTGGAAATGCGAAATCACGTATATATACGTGATTTTGCGCACACGTGCCTCCCTGTAGCAGTATTTCTGCTATAGGGCGGTCAGGAAACGGTTAATCAACTTCCAGCTCCAATTCCTCCTATCTTCTCTTATAGCAGAAATGCCATAAAATTTTCTTAAAAACTTAGCAAATACACAACAGTGGAAGGGGACTCCAGATGATAGGGGGAGGAAAGCATCAAGGCTTCCGGGAGCTGGTTGCTTAATTTGGGCGGCATGAAAATGTAGCTGTGGAGGGGAGAAAGATCACCTATGGGAAGGCAGGAAAGAAGGGGAAATGGTGAGCAGTATATGTGAGGAGCATAAGTAGGACAAGTGTGGACCTCAGTATATTTCCACCATATTGCCACATCAATCATATTGCTATGGTAATTTTGAAAGTATAGATTCCACCACATTGTCTATAGTACCTTACTGTAACTCACTTTAATTTTACCTTTCCTGTGCAAGACATATTAATAAATAATTTGTATTGGGTTTCTGGATCCCCTAATGCCTAGACCTTCTGTTCTTGAATTACTTGAACCCAAGCTGGACATACAGTATGTCTGGCTTCCCACTTATCTTTACAATGCCCTTTGGACTTTATTGTTATGTTATGTGAGGCCTTACGACCTGTTTTGTAGATGGCACAATGTTGAACTCTAACTGTATTCTACAGAGTGTTTTGCTTTCCCCATTCTACCCATTCTCAGTGCCTTTTTTGTGCACTTTGTTTTCCTTTGGGCTTTGTACTGAAAAAGGTATAAAAGAAAAAAGATTTTAATGCAATATTTTGTCTTTAGCTGTGTCCTCCTACATGACCCCTCATCCTCCACCACAGTGTGCTCCACAGTATACAAAAAAATCAACCAAGGCCATCTTTAAGCTTCATGCACACTAGATGAAAAATAAGCTCCTAGCAGGTATTTATGAGGTTTTTTTCTGCCCAAAGAAGCAAATAGTGTTATCTTTATGTGTCCATGCACACAATTGTAGTCTAGAAGCATTTCTGAAGCTACAGCTTCTAGGAGCAAAAAAATACTTTTTTTTTGTGTTTGTTGGAGCAATTTGTCGGCAGAAAAAATGCTGAATGCTCCTTAACGTTGCTAAGAGCTGGTTTACATTTTTTTTCTTAATACTTCCTAATACCGGCCGCTGCATCCTTAACAACAGATGACTCATCAGCTGTCAGAGGGGTTCCCCGTTGAAAGCTGAATGTAAACAAAAGAATTGCAGCTCCTTTGTCTCCTCCTCCCATGCCCGTCTCCAGGATTTCTCAAGGGCTTCACCCATCCTCTGGAACTCCCTACCCCAATCTATCAGGCTATCACCTACTCTGCTCCCTTTTAGGCGCACTCTAAAAACCCATGTCTTCAGGGAAGCCTACCCCGACCCCAGCTAATACTGGAATCCTCTAATCTTCCTACCACTCCATCCCCCACAGTGAATTACCTCTTGTACCACTATCCCCTCCCTCCTAGATTGTAAGCTCCAAGGAGCAGGGCCCTCTAATCCCTCTTGTATTGAACTGTATTGTTACTGTACTGTCTCCCTCCATAATGTAAAGTTCTGAGCAAATTGTCGGCGCTATATAAGTCCTGTATAATAATAATAATTGCCGGCAATAGAAATTAAAAAAAAAAAAACAGCGTGGGGTCCCCCCCAAACCCATACCAGACCCTTAGGTCTGGTATGGATTTTGAGGGAAACTCAATGCCAAAATTTAAGGCATGTGGTCTGGTATGGTTTAGAAGAGGGAGGGTTTTCGTTTGTTCCCCCCTCCCCCTTTCCTGGCCTGCATCATGCTCACATAGAAATCTCCTTTGGTTTTTGTGGTGACTCCCACGCCATTTTTTTTTTAATTTAGGAGTGGGGTTTTCCCTCCAACTCCATACCAGACCAGGGTCTGATATGGATTTCGGGGGGGACCCTACACCGTTCTATATTTTTTTTCAATTTTGGCATGGGGTTTCCTGTAAAATCTATACTAGACCTAAGGGTCTGATATGGATTTGGGGGGGGGCCTACACCAATTTTTTACATTTTGGCATGGGATTACTCATAAAATTTACACCAGACTTGAAGGGCCTGGTCTGGATTGGAGGTGGGGCCGCCACACTTTTTTTTTTTCCCTCACATTTTAATTGCCAACACATCTTTTGCTAAACATTCAGCTCTCAGTGGGGATCCCTGCTGACACCTGATGGGTCATCAGTTGTTAAGGACTCCTTAACAACCAGCTATATACTGCTTAACGCCAGCACAAAACGGAAAAACAATGGGAAGCAACACACATGAGCGTTTTTTTAGCCAGTGCTTTTCCGGTGTGCTCCTAGTGTGCATGGAGTATTAAAGTATATTAAAATATATCAAATATATCTATTACAGTTTTGAGAACCATCAACTAGTAGTACCAAAGAAATTAAATTGCATTTATTTCATGTTTCATTCTTTTAGCGATAAATGGCTTAAAAAGCTGATCTTAAGAAACCAAGATGACATTGACAAGCAACCCAAGAATCACAAATCAACTCAATATTATAACTGCATTGATCACGCAGCTGTAAAAAATGTTTTCATACCAGAAACGATAGTGGTTGAAAGATCTTTAAACCTTACCTCCTTAGTAGTTGATACAGCCTTAGAGAATGAACCAAAAAATCCAACAGAAAACAATGAAGAATTTCAGCCATTGGAATGTGATTTTATCAATAGATTGTTTTTTGAAATTTTAAAAGATGATAGCAAACAGGAAAAAGGGATGGATTATTCTGGCAACTTGGGAACAGAAAACATAAATGATTCCTTGCTCCTCGAGGATGTCTGTTATGAAGATGGGAAACACATAAGCTTACTCTCCAACTACACCCGAGTAAAGTCACCAGCAGAAACACAAAGTGAAGATTTTAATAAAGGCCAAGAATCTAGTTTTTGGAAAGACTTATCAGTCTTTGTGCCCACGCTGATCTCCAATAAAAGCCATTCAGAAAATGACTGCCAATTTGGCAGGTTTTCGGGCTCAGACTATGAAACTTTTGCCACAGCTGTATTGCAATACAAGACAACTTTTGATAACTCCTACAAAACGATGGAGTCAGATCTTCCACAGTCCGAAGACAGTTAATTGCGATAATCACAACTTAAAGCAGAAGGCAGAAGCTTGTATGATTATACCTGATACATTGTGTAAGAAGCTCCAAATCATTTTGGAATCAAATTCTGACTGTTTGACACCTGCAAATCTGAATGAAGCAATAGCAGGTTCTTTAGAAGGTTGTCATGCTGATATTTTCATGGAGTAAGAATATAGACAATTTGATGAGGTGGTCCACCAAAATAAAAATTCAGGAAGGAACAATCCCAGACTTGCACAGTGCCCGCTGCTGGAAACAGGGTATAAGCCTTTTAAATATGTTGTTTAAATCAGATTATTTTTATTGACAGAATAAAAAATACTCCAGATTTTGTGCTTTTCCACAAACAACATAGAAAAAGTAGTTAAAGCAGTAGTAAAGCCTCAAGAGCAAATTAAAATAAATGGTCCCCTGGTAGGTTTAAGTCATAATGTACTAGTATGTGCTGCATGCTACTACATTATGACAGACTTAACTACAAACGGAGCCCTCTAGCGATGCGTTGTAAGGGCTCTCCTTGGTCTCCAGCGCTTCCATCTTCACCCAGTCTTCCTTCTGGGTTTTGTGTTTTTGGCCACTTGACTGGTCAAGCTGAGGTAACATCACTCCCATGCATACACACGGGAGTCCCATCACTGTGGCACATGGAGCGGGCTGTAAGCCCTGGTTCACACTGATGCGGAATTCTCGTTTTCTGTGCGAATTCCGCATCACATCAGAATCGCACCCCGTTCATGCGAACCGCTTCGGGGGTGTATGTTAACACCCTGAAAGCAGTCCGCAAAATGTGGTGTGATTTACAGAATCGGAATGCATAGGTGTGAATACCCATGCAATCTCATTCTAATGCGGACCAAAAAAAGGGTCCCGCACCTTTTTGGTGAGGGTGCGGTGTGATTAGAGCCATACAAAATGTATGGTTCCAATCGCACCGCACACAAATTGCATGTGATTTGCACAGGAATGCGGTGTGGTGCGGTGTGGTTCCTGTGAGAATCACATGCAATATACTGCACTGCATATATGTGAACCCGGGCTTAATGTGGTCTACACATGTGCGGCTCATATCACATTACCCGCTGACAGGCAGGAGGGACATTTATAAAAAGCTTGCCTGTCAGATGATTTTTAAATGAATGACTTTATTACCACTTTAAAGTAAAATTAAAGGAAAATCTTATCTTCATTTTGGGGGCGTAAGGACGGGTTATAAGGGTTTTTTTTGCCAACTGTGTCCCACAGGGGAGATTTCCCTTCACTTTCTGTCCTGGAGCCAAAACAAGAAATAAGAAATCCCTCCAAAGTTAAACGAAAATTTGAAGTACTTTTGATCGACATTCATCAAGTCATCAAATGTACTGAGATTTTTCATACAAATGTTCATAGGAATATTAAACGTTGTTCAAAAATCTACTAGTGTATGGCCAGCTGAAGTATTTCAGCAGGAGTTGCTTTTTTTTACTTTTACTTTAACTTCTCCTACCTTTCTTTTCTTTTGGGTAACCTGAGGTTTGGCTTTAACCACTGTTAAAAATAGAGAATTGCAATACAAATTGATCTATTGATAAATGTTTTCACACAAGCCAGGGACTGATCTTACTAAACCCAGGACCCTGCATTCACTATATCTGGTCTCCCACAGTACACGGAAATGCAATTATTTTAGTAAATACTAAACACCTTTTCCCATTAGCAGTTAGAGCAGTCTTGTGACTTCTATCAGTGTCCAGCAGAGCACTGGTTAAAGCTTGTAGGAGGAGTTTTCTTTCAGCTCTAGGATGCAGAACTCATGACCTCTGTCTGAACAGTGCTGATCACATGCACTCTCCGAAGAAAAAAAACCTCTCTAGCCATACACACTAAACTGAGCATGTGCAGAATGGCTACGGGTTCAGTCTGTCTTATCAGGAGCGAAAGACAAAGACATTTTAACAAGAGGAAGGGCAGAAATGTCAGGATCAAACAGCATTTTTACACAATCCAGAGGATTAACCCCTTAGGCTTCACAGTAAGTATACAAAGCATGCTTTACTGCATTTACAGACTGATTTTAGTAACACTTTACCTTGCACCCTTTTAATGATGCAGGAAATTTCCAAAAGTGGTGTGCACCACATTAACTATGCAGATAAACCTGTTTCAGGTGTTTTGCTGTAGCCCCCCATGCACACATGTTCCATCGCTGTACCCTTCTGCACACAGTCACCATGGATGGTATACAGGGCTCAATGTAAACTATGACAGAGTGGCTCCTGGCTCTCACCCCACCATTCTCTAGGCAGCATATTGTACTTTCTACACAGCTTGGACTTTGGGAGGCGGCAGGTGCAGCACTGAGTGATAGGGCAGCAGACCAATCAGCGTCCGCTGCATTCAAGCGAATCAGCAGTCAGACATCCTGCTGGGAGGCGGGACTATTACCATAGCTGTGTAGGAGGGGCATTTGGAGGCCCTGTCCTTCTCACCGAATAGAGATATAATGTGAGCGAGTCACGTGCACAGCCTACATGACGACGGTGCTGCTGAGCCCACGCCGACCCAGCCCAGAGTCCTCTCACTGGTTCGGGAAGTGTCCTCCTCCTTCCCTGCTCTCTCAGCCTTTCTCTCCTCTCAGGATCAGACCCAGAGTTGGCTTACTCCATCCATCCCGCCCTGTCCTCTCAGGAGCCTCTCATGGGGCCCCCCTGGCCCTCGGGCAGTGTCCAAGTGGTCTGTCCGCCCCTGGGTAAGGGATGTAAGCTGTCAGCAGACAGTTTACATCCCTCTCTGCACGTGCGGTGATTACACTACATGAGCGGAGCTAGCAGGGTTAACAACCTCCATCTCACTTTGAGCTGAATAGGGGGCAGGGATGGACAGAGAGAACAATATATATTGCATATATGCAGCTCCAGCTCTCCTGTACTCTCTGTTGTATCTGTCACAGAGCAGAACAGAGAAGTGATCACTCCTAATCAGCAAAGGGGCTTGTGCTAGATTTGTTAATTAGGAGTAGAATCTGCCTATTTTTTTATTTTTAGAAGGGCAGTGCAAGCATTATTGTCACAGATTCCCCACACACCACGCCCACAGCGACTAGCTAACCGAGGTGCGCACATGTGGCCGTGACTGGGGGTAAGAGGGAATAAAGGGGACTCAACTATGAATATATAAAACCGTATATAAGATCAGCCGTGATACACTTTTACAAACCTCTGGCCACCACCGGAGGGAGACTCCACTCCAATCCAGCTAGCTGACCATACACATGGACAGATATGATCTTACATACAATCTGGTGCACTAATTAGGGTTGAGGAGCAGCCTAGCGATTGACACACCCTTCTAGGATTCCTCCAGCTATCCTACAAGCCAGAACCCCCGTGTTAATCACTATTCCACTGTCCACACAACCCCACACCAGACACATCACAAAAAGGTAGCCTACCACCACCCAGCAGTTTATCCGCAGAACGGTCTGCTGAGACACCCCACACACACAGATGTTACCTTTTACAATCTGCATGCAATCTGCCCACACGCAGTGCAATTGCATACAGATTGGCAATGAGCTTGACCGAGCGTTTAAAGGCACTAACATACAATACAATCTAATCTCTCCAATCTAATCTCTCCGAAGATATGAGCCCGTGCTTAAGTACATAGAAGTCACTAATTAATTTTAAGATTTAATTTCCCGAAAGTGGGCAGTGCAAACAAAATGTACAAAATATAAAAAGCTACAGAAATACAAAAAATACAAGACACACAAATGACTATTCACTATAAAATAAAAGGGAATAAAAAAACGGAGATAAAACTTTTACTAAGATCTATCCTGCAACTGGAGCAAGTCAGGGAGAAACAGCAATCCGTTGGTCGATCGAACCAGCTCCATACAAATTACCATGTCCCAATGCCTGGGTACTCAATTTATGGGGATATGGATGTAGGCGGGACATTAGTCTTCGGCCAATTGACCCTGGGGGGTGTTACTGTACCCACCCACAAGATGTTCTGGGTGCTGACCTGCCCAAGGTCAATCGGACCAAGACCGGCTTTAAACACCAAGTCGGGGATTGGATTTCCGACACCAGCGCATCAGTCCAATCACAACAGTACCATTCACTGTTCGACTGTCGCACTCCAGCGCCACCTAACCATTTCCTGCATTTTCCTGGCCTTCTACCTAAGCCACAAATACGGTTTTTATACGTCGGTGTGACTCACAAGGTGCCCAATCGGAAAGGAATTATTTTCATCTCTCTGCAACTAATATTTTAGCTGTTGAGAGATGAAACATTTCCTTTGATGTATGTATATTATTTTACAGCTCCCAATGTCAGATCGGAGACAATCTGTCTACAGCCATTTCCTTCAAACCGGTTTCCCCAGAAGGTGACAAACTCTTATTAGCCTCCAGGTACCACTTCCATAGGAAGCTAGGCTTTTGAGAAGTTGACAAAATCTTATTAGCCCCCAAGTGCCACTTCCAGAGGAAGCTAGGCTTTTCCAATGTTAATTGATGACCATTTGTCTGAGTACCTATGACTGAATATTTCTTTAATGACAAGGACTGAAACTACATCTATGATTACATTGTCATATCTTATCTACTCAAATCTGTACATTCATGTCACATATACGTCACAATTATGCTTGCACTTTTTGTTCAGTTTTCTCAAGAGTCAAACTTCCACAAGAATCACACATTTTTCCCATTAATCTAAACAGAAACATGAGTGAATCTTGGATGAAAGTTGTGGGAAAACATTTATAAATAGACCCCATAGACTTGCATTGTGAATAGGAACAATGAAACACAACCATTGTGTAACACTGGAAGACAGGAAGAAGAGTCTAACAATGTAATGAGGAAATATACCTCATGTATGAGAGTCCTTATTAAGTTTTAAATCAAAGTAACTTTATTTGTGTAGCTAGTGTCAGGACAAGGTGGTCCAGCTCCCAATGCAAAGATACCGAACTGCACCCTCCTCCTTCACAATGTGTGAGCTTAATCGTCTTCTGCAACTGAGATCCCACTTCCAGCAGCCACCCATTTGTCTCAGCATTACTGTGTAGGTCCAGATCTCTCAATCAAGTTTCATGTGAATCCGAAAGTACACAGTGTCAGGACCTGGATCACCTGCTGATGGCACTGTGCTTCTCAGAGTGTAAGGTTCTAATTTTTGAGTCTACCAATGGGTGTCTCCCAGCAACCAGGAGATGCCAGTAATCAGTTCCACCCGATATTGGCTGCTGGGTGGATATTTAGTCTCTCCGCTACTAGTGCCTCCAGCTTAAGTGTTTTGATTGCTCTTCCCCTGTAAGGCTACTTTCACACGGATCCACAACAAAAACATATTTTTGCTATGGTTTTACCGTGTTTGTGTAGCATTTTTTAAGGGACGTAGGACTCAAAAACTGCACCAAAAAGGCAACACCGGTGCATTTTTGCCGTGTTTTCCTTTGATTTCAGTGGGGAGGTTCATTTTTAGTGCGTTTTTTTTTCTACGGCACCAAAAATGTTTCAAACAGGACTTTGAAAAACACACAGTACCCTCAACGGATCAGCATGAAGCGTTCCATAGGAATACATGATCACATGTTTTTCTTTCGCTTTTTTAATGCAAAGCAGGGAAAAAAACAGGTCAATGTGAAAGCAGCCGAACTGTATACAGTTTTGCTGTGCTGCCAGACACTGCTAGCCTTTTATCCTTCTGCTCCTGATTGTGCTCTTTGCCTTGTACGGATACCCTGATCCCCGCTGCCTTGTTCCTACTCCCCCTTGTACCTGATCCCAGTTTGGTTCTCCGTTACTTTATGTTCCCTGAACCTCCAGTTTTACCCCGTTTGTTGTGTTCCCCATTTGTATATAGTCATTTCGCTAATTAGATTTTCTGTTACTTTATTGGGTTGTTTAGTTAGGCATTTTTGGTTCACTTGTATCTTTATTTGCTGATATTTGGATGGATTTTGGTTTCACTGTAAAGAAATCTTACTGTAAATATTTATGGTCTGGTCCCAGTATACTTGAGTGTAGCTAAACAGATTGGGCCATCTCTGCTGCTGATTCCTGACACATAGGGGTTTATTTACTAAACCTGGTTGACTCAGAATCTTGTCCACTTCTGCATAAAAACCAATCAGCTTCCAGGTTTTATTGCTGAAGCTTAACTGAACATGCTGAGGTTAGAAGCTGATTGGCTACCATGCACAGGTGCCCAAGATTCTGAGTCAACCAGGTTTAGTAAATAAACCCCATAGTGTTGTTGTGCGACCTTCCTGCTATGTGTATTCTCTGCCTCTATGTGTGTGTGTGTGTTCCCTGCCTCTGCTATGTGTGTTCTCTGCTATGTGTGTGTGTTCTCTGCCTCTGCTATGTGTGTGTGTTCTCTGCTATGTGTGTGTGTTCTCTGCCTCTGCTATGTGTGTGTGTTCTCTGCCTCTGCTATGTGTGTTCTCTGCTATGTGTGTGTGTTCTCTTGCCTCTGCTATGTGTGTGTGTTCTCTGCCTCTGCTATGTGTGTTCTCTGCTATGTGTGTGTGTTCTCTGCCTCTGCTATGTGTGTTCTCTGCTATGTGTGTGTGTTCTCTGCCTCTGCTATGTGTGTTCTCTGCTATGTGTGTTCCCTGCCTCTGCTATGTGTGTGTGTTCTCTGCCTCTGCTATGTGTGTTCCCTGCCTCTGCTATGTGTGTGTGTTCTCTGCCTCTGCTATGTGTGTTCTCTTGCCTCTGCTATGTGTGTGTGTTCTCTGCCTCTGCTATGTGTGTTCTCTGCTATGTGTGTTCCCTGCCTCTGCTATGTGTGTGTGTTCTCTGCCTCTGCTATGTGTGTTCTCTGCTATGTGTGTTCCCTGCCTCTGCTATGTGTGTGTGTTCTCTGCCTCTGCTATGTGTGTTCTCTGCCTCTGCTGGCCACTTTGTGCTGATTTGGAATAACACTGGATGACCAGCCAGAGGCAAAAATAAGGCAAACCAAGCATGCCAGCCACAGTAGTTTGTAGATTAGAGAGAAGTGTAGGGTCATTTATGTTGGCTATGAATAAAGCATGTAGTAGCTAATAAGTTCTGGAAAAGAGGGCTTTAAAATAGCAACTTTTATGCTTTTAAAACTAGGCACATACTTGTGGTGATGTATTTAAATTTTAAAAGTTGCTTTGGACTTTTTTTTCTTTTTGTCTACAATAGCTCAAATAATAAAATACAGCACAAATATGCAAAGGACATAAAAGTCATTTTATGCTTTTGTTTTAATCATTTTTTTTTTTTTTTACATTTATGAATGGCTTTGTGTTTGTCAGCAAAGCCATTCATAGTTCTGATCTCTAAAGTGAGGGTGATTTTATTTTGTATATGCAGTTTTTTGGATGATCTTAGGGCGAGGTTTACAAATGCAATAATTTTTGTAACTGAGCAGCCAATGAATGTTTTCAAACATTCATTTTTTGTGCACTCAATGCCTTTGCAAACCCAGATATAACCTTGTAGAAGTGATATCATCACTCTCCTGTAGCCTGTGCAGACAGCAGAGTTGTGGGAGCGGCCCAGCGGGTCCAACCACTACAAGCAACTACAGGAGGAGGGCGGATACAAGACAAGTCAATCTGCATAAGGAGAACAGCAGTGACTGGAAGTTCCTGCACTAGATCTTTCATGAAGTATTACTGCACAAAACATTCACAAAGCACACCGAGATTCAAGCAAGTAACACAGATGCCTCTTGTAATCAAACCGTAACGCCCCCTTCAGATGGGCGATTACATGCATACACAATGCTGGAGGCAATTTACAGCACACAATCATTTTTGTAGCATAATGTGAAACATATTCTTCTAGCTAAAGAACACTGTTTTTTATCAAGTAGTTATGAGTCAAGTTCTGCTTTAGGACAGTCATGCATGGATCGAAATTTGGTCGGTTCAGCAGGGACCGGCTGAGTTTCAATCCATGTATGGTCACTGTGGATCTACTGATCGACTTCTGTACAACCGCCCTGTCAGATTTTCTCCAATCAGTGCTGCAGGCTATAGCCTGCAATGCTGCTCACTGTATTCTGACTGCAGGGAAGTCTCCCTGCTGTCTGAATACAATAGCTCAGTATGGAAGATATCTCCATCATATCAAATGTGTGAATGGGGGAATCAGCTGGTTTTTTTTGTCAACGCAAAGGCTGAATGAGAAAAAAAAACTGACCAATATATAGGTGGTCTTACTATGCTTTGTTCAGCATTTTGTCTCTGTGTGGAAGTGGTTATCTTGATAGAGGTAGGAATTTCCTCCTTTATGTCAAAACTTTGAAAGTTTTCCAACAGTCCCGTTCGAGAGAAGTCAATCAATAGATCAAATTTTCAAGAGCGGGAATGGCCATAGATGGATCAAAATTTGGCTGGTTGAATTTTAATCCATCTATGGTCAGCTTAAGGTTAAGTGTGCAGTCATTCTGCTCTCTTCATCTTTCCACACAGAGCCCATGGAGATGTTCTGAAGCAACTGCAGGGATTAGGTAACAATGTGTATCACAGGTGATAAGTACACAGATCAGAACTAAAGATCTACAGTATATCTGTGGCTGAAGTCACTTGCCAGTAAACTCAACAGCCACGCAAAACACACAAGGAACGATTTCGACATTTAAATTGTGAGACAATACCCATCTGCCTCAAAATCTACCAAGTGACTTCTGTTTTTATACTTGCATTTAAATTGTACCTGTTTGCATCGTGTTTATGTGTAATGTAAGGCTTTTGCTTTGTTTTAACTTTAAATATTTTGAAAAAATGTAAAGAAGGGCAATAAAATTGGTTTTCTGTACTCACAGCAAACCCTTTTCTTGGAGTCCATTGAGGGACATAAATCCTCAGGTACTATATTGCTGCCTACAGGCAGCTTGGATATTGGCAAACAAAAACTGTAGGCTAGTTTAGGATAACCCTCCTATTACCAGAATGCCTCCATTTTGCTGCAAAAGCAGCACTATGGGCATGATCATAAATATAGAGGGGTGGGCCTTATGCCCCTCAATGGACTCCAACAGAAGGATTTTACAGTGAGTATAAAAAAACATTTTTTTCTTTATTTGTGGATAAAGTATTTATCCTTCAGGATGTCCAAAAAGCAGTCCAACTTAGAGGTGGGCAACATATCAAACAAACTCAAACAAATCCAAGAAATACAAAATAAATGACTGGCCTGCTTGAAGAACCTTACACCTGAAACTGGCACCAGACAAGGCTGAAAAATCTACACATCTAGTAGCGTATGCTTTGACAGGAAACGGTGGAACCTGATCCTTGGGACCATAGGCTTGAATGATGGTCTGCCTAAAGCTGGGTAAGAACGGAATTGGCGCTGGGAGGGAACCACAAGTAGGGAGATAGTAATGTGAATAAAAATGTTCAACCTATCCTCCCACACCCTCTCCCCTACTGAAGTTTCCCTCTTACAATGAGGTTTAAATTTCGCGCCCAACTCCCGACCCAACTCCTTCACTCAAATATTTAAATAGATTCATCCGCAATTTAACTCTAAAAAGGTACTTCAACATCCAGGACTCCAAAAATCCCAAAACAGGTGCTACTAACCCCAATTCACCTGAGTTGCCCTCAACTTCACTTGATGAATCCACCCTCCAAAACCTATGCGACCTATGGGATAGCATTGACAACCTTATCCTCTTGTCACAACACCCCAACATATCCCGGCCGACCAAACATACACACTTCAAACCCAAATCAGTATTTAACCCCACACAATCCAAAGGACCATATATTGAGACCTTTTACCAAATAGTGTTCAGCAAACTCACTAAGATGTGTAAGAAGGAAACATACAAAAAAAACAAAAAAAAAAAACATACCACATCAAACCTATCACAAAAAACAGCCCTCAGCACCCTCAGTCACTAACCTTATAAAATCAGCAGATAAAGGTGGTGGGATAGTAATCCGAGAAAGAACCGATTACCTTACTGAGGCCCATAGACTCCTATCTGATGACCACACCTACGCCCATCTAAAAACAGACCCATTCCCCGGTTTCGTTGTAGAATCCCAAACCATTATCAATAAGGCCCTCGAAGACGGCATATTAACCAAACTGGATGTTTGCTCTCTGTACACATCCATTCCCCATGATGTAGGCCTAAGAGCCGTTTCACATTTTCTAATGGAAGATTCCTATCTCAATACTGACCAAATTAACTTCCTACTCACAGCTACCAAATTCTGCCTTGAACACAACTATTTCACTTTTGATGGTGACTTTTATTTACAAATACAGGGCAGAGATGTGGTAGCTAATTTCGCTACCAATTATGCCAATCTAACCATGGGCCTGTGGGAAAACCAACACATCTAGAAAAACAAACCCGTTTAGTCAACATCTGGTATTTTACGGCCGATACATCGATTATATCATAATCATCTGGGACGGCTCCTGTTCCCGCTTATTGGAGTTCGTAGAATTCTGCAATTTCAACCTTTTCGGCCTCTCTTTCACCCATGTAGCTGACCCCACCTCACTCTGCTTTCTAGACCTGGAACTTACACATTTCAACTCCACCGTCATCGCCAAGAACTACAATAAACCCACTGCTGGTCATTCTTTCCTTCACTTCTCCACTTGCCATCACCCTAGATGGATCCGTAATATCCCCAAAAGTCAATTTCACCACCTCAGACAAAACTGCACCAGACTTACAGATTACCAGACACACAGCTTGGTTCTCAAAAAGAAATTCCTTGAAAAAGGATATCCCCATGAGCTCATAGAAGCCTGCTCCAATTATCTGACTGAGTCTCTCCCCCATGCCAAAAACAATCCCGAACCAACCATCAGGTTCGTGACACAATACCACTCCACCTGTGAAAAAATGGAAACCATTTTCAAAGGACATTGGCCCATCCTATCCCAAGATCCACACTTTGCATCATCCATCTGCCCAAATTTGCTTATAGGAAAGCACTTAGCCTCAGAAATAAGATTGTGCCGAGTAAAATCCCCAGGAAAACCAACAAAACCACCTCTAGACAGCTCACTCTCATCCCAATCACAAGGATGTTCCGCTGCAATAAAACTCTATGCCTCACCTGTGCCCACGTTCCTCATGGTAACAAAAAACTTTTTGTACTAATGCCAAAACTTATCCCTTCACAGCTGTTTATAACTGCTCATCCACTTATGTGGTTTATTACATCTCATTGCATGGGGCCTTTTCACCATGCAATTTCCTTGTGATTCCCATAATCGCACTGCGTTTTTAGATGAGTGGGGGTGCCATTAAGAATGATGCAGGTGGTTGTGGGAACAGGTGTAATTCCCACACCCGGAACCACCTGGGATAGTGTGAACCAGGCGTAAGCCACATAGAAAAGGAGTTGGACAGAGGCACAGAAGTACAATGTCCTGGTTGAGGTGAAAGGCAGAAAGTACAATGGGCAGGAAGGAAGTTCTAGACCCCAAGAGAACCTTGTCCCAAAAAAAAAAACAAAAAAAAAAAAACAAAATGCCGCCAGTTCACAGAGGTGGTGGCTACAATAAATACCACCTTGTGGGTGAGAGGAGAAAGAAGAAGGTCTCAAATTGGTTTCAAATTGAAGTTTGTAAAGCCCAGAAAGAACTATATTCAAATCCCACTGAGTCACTGGGCACCACATGGGGAAGCCACATCGGCAACCCCCTGTACAAAGGTCTTGATCAAAGAGTGAGAAGCCAGTGGTCTCTTAAACAATATAAAGGACAGAAACCCGAGCCTTGATAGTAGGATCACTTACTTGGCTGCAGGAAAGAGAGAAACTCCTGGGGTGGAAGCTCTGAGGCTCACAACAAGTGAAGTATGCCTTCCTTGTCTATGGTAGACTTTGCAGGAAGTAGACTTTCTAGTTTTTAGCATACTCAGAGATGCCCGTCCCACAGAATTGGTCCCTGTAATGGAATAGTCTTTGTTGTAATCTTTGAAGATCTTTTATTGCTTGTAAAGAATATTTAAATATTTACCTATCTATGGGCTGGGCACAGGTTCACTTTAAGCTTCAATTAGGAAGTGCAGACTAGAGACATTAATGGGAGCCCCAGCTGTAGTTTTTTTTTAAATATTTTCCATCAGAAGGTTTTTATTTGAGGTTCTTAACAATTTTTGGTCTGACAAAGTTATTAAAGAATATTAAACATATTGCAGAACAGAACAAAGTGGCTTGTAGTACACAAAGAAACATATGTGCAGTCACTGATTTTCCACATGCAGAGATAACCTGCAAAATCCTTCTTTAAAACCAGAAGTTACACTATGTTAACACTTCCCAACTGTAGCTTTATATACGCTTTTGGTAAGCGTCTGGCAGTGCTGATGCTTTTTGAAACCTACTAAAATGTCTCCTGAGCCTGGACCCCAAGAAAAGGCAAATACAATGTCATATGTCCCTATATTTCTAACTACTAAAGATCCATTTACAATCTATATTCAACAAACCTAGAGATAGAGTCTGATATGGATTTCTAGACAGCTGCCAAAATTTTCTTAAAGTGAACTCTTCCATTCCACAAGCATGTAAACATATTGGTGCTGACATAATCTGGTCCAAACTAATTCCTCCTTTCCTTGAAACACAGAGCTTAATAAGACTAAACAGCAATGTTCCACCTGTAACCACCCCCCCACCTCACCTAGTCACTTCCGTGCAGAAAGCAGTGACATATGACTGTCATAGGAGGATACAGATGAGAAACAAATGGTGGTGTGCAATTGGGGATAAACAGAGTCTCAGGGGATATATTATATACAGATTTTGTAAAACATTTCTTGTAAGCAGAAGTTTGTATTTGGTGGCACTTTCTGCAAACATTGGAAAAGCAAAGGGTTGCTTTAAATGTTTTCTAACGTCTTTGTGAATAATCCTAACAATCAAAGTGTCTGCAGTCCAGAGGATATTTGTATAAGACTGCAAAGGACAGAACTAAAAAATGCAAGCAGAGAAAAAAAAAATGTTATAACAATATTTTCAGGAAAATACACAAAACTGTAAGAAAGCACACACTGCATATATACAAAATCAAAACCACAAATTATTTATGTCGTCTTGTCCTAGTGGATGCCGTTGAAACATTTCTTCTCCCTTCTTCCACTCTGGACACCTGGGAAGTGGATGGTGTTTCAGAACTGGCCTGGGAAAATCCTGTCAACACACAGAATATCCCCATTATGTAAAAGAAAAATAATAACATTGTAGTATTTTGGCAAGAGTGCAAAAAGAAATATTCAAACATCGCAAAAATAAAAAATTATATAAAATATATAATGTGCTTCCCTCAAAAATAATATATCATGACATATATAAATATAAATATTAGTAAAATTGATAGAAAAAAGTCCCACTCCAAAATAAGTGAAAAAAATCTTTAAAAAAAAAAAAAAACACAGAAAGTCCTCTTTCCAAAGAAATGTGCTTGCACCAGGAATAGTGCTCAAACAATATATACCGCACTCACCAGATAATGGTGAAAAAAATGCCTTTTAGGTTTTATTTGGGGATCCTAGACCCAGTTGATATGCCTCCAGATCTCCACTCCACCCAAGAATTGCCAACCTCCAGGATCATCAGACTTCACTCTCCAAGAACACTCAGTGCAATGTAGGGAAAGACAAAATAATATAGCGTAATACTGCAATACTTGGTTGCACTTTGAATGACAATTGTGCGGTCATGCAACACTGTACCCATATGAAATTTTTATAATTTTTTTCACACAAATAGATCTTTCTTTTGGTGGTATTTACTCACCACTGGGTGTTTTATTTTTTGCACAATGAACAAAAAAAGCAAAAAATTAAAAAAAAAAAAATTCTTTGTTTCTATTATAAAATTTTGCAAACAGGTAATTTTTTTCCTTCACTGATGTGTGTTGGTGAGGCTGCACTGATAGGCAGCACTGATGGGAACTGATGAGGTGGCACAGATAGGTAGCACTTAAAGGTGGCACTGATGGACACTGATAGGCGGTACTGATGACACTGACTGGTGGCACTGCTGGGCAGCAGACTTTTTCCCTGTGTCATTCCATTTTATTACACATACTTACTTTCTGAACTTATTTGTTTTGGTTTCTTTGTATGTATGAATTGCATGGGCTGTTACCGACAAGTGGTGAAAAATTCATGTGAACAACACCTTTAGAAATATATTTACTGAGAAAAATGGTGACGTGTTCATTACTTATTTTACCCGCTATTTATCTGAAAATTGATCAATCCTGATGTACTGAGAGCCTATCTCATTTCTCGAGGCCCTAAAATGCCAGGACAGTACAAATATTCTGCACATGACCCCTTTTTGGAAAGTAGACAGTCGGAGGCATTTAGTAAGAGGCATAGCACGTTTTTTTGAAGTTGTAATTTGTTTTGTCACAATTTTTTGAAAATGAAGAAACTGAGTAATTATTTTTTTTTTTTTACAATTTATTTAATTTTACATACTGTCACCAGTGCAGTACAGCGTCTTCATATGACTGTTGTCGTCAGGGACACTGACTGCTGACAGTATGTTAAAAATACTTTCATCTGAGTAGTTCAGAGTCATCAGAGTAATACTGTACTACTCTGAGGGGGTGGTCAAGGATTTTTTCTTCACATTTCATGACAGTTTTCAACTGTCATGAATGGGTCACATTCGCAACAGCTGTGATCACTAGTGATCTGTGCTACAGCTAATCACATTGTACAGGGTGCTGTAATTGGCCCAGGTACCATGTGATAGCTGTGGACCAATCACAGTATATGAAACACAGCTGGTATGAATGAATCCATTCATAACCGCTTTGTTAACACTGTGATCACATGCTCACCGGGCCCCAAGTCGCGTGTGGGGGAAGAGGGACACAGTGCTCCCCTTAGCCAGAGAAGGCATAATGATGCACATGTACATGACTATGACTGCACGTGCCGCCCCACCGCAGTACCTTTTTCCTATTGTAGGTTCACAACTATGCAGATATGATAGTGCACCTGTCTCTTTGCACATTTAAGTGCATTGCGTTTAGTGCAGCTTCAATCGTTTTAATAGGCTGTCCTATGCATGACAATTACACAAAAGTAGTGAGGGAAGATTTTGTTTGCTTATCACATTGCACTACAACTCTTGGCAATAAGTCACCACGCACTTGGGTGTGATTCAGCTCACAGTTATTGGCTGGTGCATTTGGGCTACCATTCAGAATATATGAGTGGTGTAGGAGTGGATAGTTGATGTTAATAACACTCTCCCGCTAAAGAAATTGATATATATTCATAGAGATTGCCCTGCCAAACATAAGAAAATGTGGGACCATTGACTGCAATCTGTTGACACATGTACACATATGTATTAACTCACATAATGTACCTTCAATGAGATGGGGAAGACATATCTTTCTTATATGGGCATGTGTTGATTGTTTTCTGCCACCAGCTACTCAATCTTTTTCACTGCAGGTTTCACTACTGTGATATGATCATTAACATACCTTTATTGTCACCATTGGGTTGTTCCCTTTTTTTTGTTTGTTTTTTTGTAATCTTTAATGTTCAGCTATGTACAACTTTATACTGTAACCTCTTGTCTTTATTTATTTAATAAAACATTTTGCCTTCTTGATAGAAAAAAAAAAAAAAAGGAATGAATGAAACGGTATGCACTTGGCAGAATACAGCATATTTTCATCTACTGCGGAAACTCGTGCAGTATTGAATACATTGCTACATCGCATAAGTGTGAATGGGGCCCAGCTGGACTGTCCTTAGTTGAAAAACCATATATATATATGCATTCAACTAATTATAATAAATCTTTTTCTATTTTCTAAATAACCCACCATATTCCATAAACTCTTTTATTACTTTATATGAAAATTCATATAGTGAGAATCCTAGAAACTAATTAATGTACTGTAACTAGTTGTGCAAATACACTAAACAGAACTATCCTGTGTAAACAAATATCAAAATCATTATTTAACCAATTGGTAACTGCTCTATAGCCAAATGACGGCTATAGCGCAGTTACCCAGTTCTGGGAGGGCGTCTTATGACATCCTCCAAGAACATTCCCTCCTACGCACCCCCACGGGCATGCACCTGACTATCTCCATGATCGCTGTGTCCGTAGGACGCAGCTGATCACGTGATGAGGTAAAAGGCCAATCACAGCGGCCTGTGACAATGACACAGCAGATCACGGAGTAAATACAGTTGCCTGTTATCGGCAGCACTTTCCTCACACTATCACTATTGGCAGCTGTCACAGAGGAGATCGGCACTGATCATCAGTTCCCTGATGATCAGTGGCCTGCAGTGCCACCCATCAGTGCCACCAGCAGTGCCGTCAGTCGGCGACGCCTATCAGTGCAGCATCGTCAGTGCCATCTCATCAGTGCAGTCTATCAGTGCAGCCTCATCAACGCAAATCAGTGAAGGAGAATAATTACCTGTTTGCAAAATGTTATAATAGAAACATTGAAAAACTTTTTTTTTTCAAATGTTTGCTCTTTTTTTTGTGTATAACGCAAAATATAAAACACCCAGTGGTGATTAAATACCACCAAAAGAAAGCTATTTCTCTGAAAAAAATAAAAAATTTCATATGGGTAAATTGTTGCATGACCACGCAATTGTCATTCAAAGTGCGACAGCACTGAAAGCTGAAAATTGGCCTGGGCACGAAGGGGGTATAAGTGCCTGGTAGGCAAGGGGTTAATATAAGGAATGGGTGGATAGTTTATGTAAAATCACAAACTAAAGAAACAAAACAAAAACAGTATTTTTGTTTGCTAATGATTTGACAATGTAAGTCAGCATAGCTTCAACTTATTCACTAAGGGAATTTTATGCTTCAGTTTTGACTGGAGTGTACTTTTAAACCACAATAGAAGTTAAATCAACATACTTGGAATTTCTTGCATCCATGGCTCTGTACACTGAGGGCATCTTGGCCCCGACTGTCCTTTGAAATACTTTTCCACGCATGTCAAGTGAATCTTGATACCACAGTTTTCACAAATTTTTCCCTAAGCACACAAATTATAACCCAAAGTAAGGAATGCAGTTTACAAGTACATTCTTTGTGGGCTATTATACACTGCTCAAAAAAATAAAGGAACACTTTTTAATCAGAGTATACCATCAAGTCATTTAAACTCCTGGGATATTGATCTGGTCAGTTAAGTAGCAGAGGGGGTTGTTAATCAGTTTTATCTGCTTTGGTGTTAATGAAATTAACGGCAGGTGCACTAGATAGGCAACAATGAGACGACCCCCAAAACAGGAATGGTTTTACAGGTGGATGCTAGTGACATTTTTTTCCCTACTCATCTTTTCTGACAGTTTTTCACTAGTTTTGCATTTGGCTAGGGTAAATGTTCCTAATGGTAGCATGTGGCGATACCTGGATCCTAGAGAGGTTGACCAGGCAGTCCAACTCCTCCAGGATGGCACATCAATACGTGTCATTGCCAGAAGGTTTGCTGTGTCTCTCAGCACAGTCTCAAAAGCATGGAGGAGATTCCAGGAGACAGGCAGTTACTCTAGGAGAGCTGGACAGGGCCTTAAAACATCCTTAACCCATCAGCAGGACAGGTATCTGCTCCTTTGTGCAAGGAGGAACAGGATGAGCACTGCCAGAGCCCTACAAAATGACCTCCAGCAGGCCACTGGTGTGAATGTCTCTAACCAAACAATCAGAAACCGACTTCATGAGGGTGGCCTGAGGACCCGACATCCTTTAGTGGGCCCTGTGTTCACTGCATGGCACCATAGAGCTCGATTGGCATTTGCCAATGAACACCAGAATTGGCAGGTCCACCACTGGCGCCCTGTGCTTTTCACAGATGAGAGCAGGTTCATCCTGTGACAGACATGAAAGGGTCTGGAGAAGTCATGGAGAACGTTATGCTGCCTGTAACATCATTCAGCATAACCGTTTTGGTGGTGGGTCTAGGGAGGCATATCCATGGAGGGACGCACAGACCTCTAGAGGCTAGACAATGGCACCCTGACTGCCATTAGGTATCGGGATTAAATCCTTGGACCCATTGTCAGACCCTAAACTGGTGCAGTGGTTCCTGGGTTCCTTCCTGGTGCAAGACAAAGCCTGGCCTCATGTGGTGAGAGTATGCAGGCAGTTCCTGGAGGATGAAGGAATTGATACCACTAAATGGCCCCCACGTTCACCTAACCTAAATCCAAAAGATCACCTCTGGGATATCATGTTTCGGTCCATCTGACGCAGCTAGATTGCACCTCAAGACTGTCCAGGAGCTCAGTGATGCCCTGGTCCAGATCTGGGAGGGTATACCGCAGGACACCATCCGTCGTCTCATTGGGAGCATGCCCCAACGTTGTCAGGCATGCATATAAGCACGTAGGGGCCATACAAACTACTGAGTACCATTTTGAGTTGCTGCAATGAAATTACAGCAAAATGGACTAGCCTGCTGCATCATTTTTTCACTTTGATTTTCGGGGTATCTTTGAATTCAGTCCTCTGTAGGCTGATAATTTTCATTTCCATCAAACGATGGGGCATCCTTACATGCCTAACACATTACCCAGTCCATATCAGTATAGGTAAGCAGCATGATATTTTATTCCCATTGAGAACTGATATGTTTTCAAAGTGTTCAATTTTTTTGAGCAGTGTATTTGTAATGGCATCACTATTTATTGCATTTTAAAATGCATTTAATTTACAAGCCAAACTGTAGCTACAGATATACAAAGTGGGGTTGATTTACTAAAAGGTAAATATACTGCACACTTCAAGTGCAGTTGCTCCACAGCTTAGCAAAGGAGATAAAGTATCACTTTGCACAGAATACCCAATCACATGCAAAGAAAATAATAAACAGCATTTTTGCTTGAACATGATAGGATGACAGAAATCAGCAGAACATCCTCTCATTTTAGAGCTTCCCCTCAGATCTAGAGCAACTGCACTTGCAGTGCACAGACTATTTCACTTTAGTAAATTAACCACCTTATCTTCTTTACTTCAAAATAGATTGTACACCCCTTGAGGGTTAGGGACTGATGTGAATGTACAATATATATGTAAAGCGCTGTGTAAATTGACAGCCCTATAGAAGTACCTGAAATAAATAATATACGATTTTTTTGTATTCACCATAAAATTGTTTTTTTTTTTCAGTTTATTGACAGACACAGATCCCTTAATCATTACAGTTGGGTTATAAGGCCACCTGCAGGAGTAGGACACCATGCACCAGACAGAAGCTCAACCTACCGACAGCCCCTGCAACTGTACAAGACCCTCCACCTCCTGAAGGGCTCAGTTACTGAACAAGCAGAAAAAGTACAAAAGAAACACTCAAAATATGGGCAACAGACTAGAAGGGCAGGTGCTGAGTCTATCTAAGAGAAAGGGATTTTAACATGAGTTTTCTCTTTTATTCATTGATGGGCATAGCTCTCCTAAACTTTACAACTGGAACTTCCAAAGCAGTGCCTACAGAGATGGGCAACCGTAAAAAAAAATAAAATTGAGAAACTGAAGTTTTTCTCCAAGGCAGGAGCATTCACAATGGCTTCCAGAAAACTTTGTGACCAAAACTAGCATCCAAATATAAAAGAACCTATAAAACATATCATGTCTCTTCAAGAAGTGTTTGTTTTGTACCTAGTGTCCTGCTGCTGGAGGTGGCAGTTTAACCAAATTGTAAAGGGAGCGGTGTTCATCGATGATTAAAAAATAAGCAATTAATAGTTGTTGCTTCAAAAATTCCCACACCAAATGCCATGCAGTCACTTCTTTTAGGGCTTCTGTCCAGGGGTAAAAATTTACTGAGATGGCTAAATTACATTCTATGAGGCTACTGCATATATCAGGAGCTTTATTTCCTGTCACTTACTACTGGGGTGTATTTCTGGGGCGCAATTCAGACCTGCTTATTTAGGGCTCATTCAGAGTTGACATGTTGAATCCTCAACGCCTGTTTTAACCCCCTAAATGCAGCATCACAGCACCACAGCCATGTGCAATGCCTACGGTTGCAGGGCGGTTACAGAGTGGCCCCATTCACCTAGTGGTACACTTCCTGTCACGGCCACAGCATATGTACGAACTCTGCAAATAAAGGGGGAGAGCATTTGGGGGTGGTAAAAACACAGCTCAACCACGTGGCTTTACTGTACCCCAATCTTACATGCGAACAGGCCCTTGGATTACAACTGTGCAGGCGCGGGCTGTGTGTACAGCAGTCCATTCATTTCAGTGGGCTGCCCTGCCTGTAGAAACGCAGGGACAGAAGTCCCCAAACCTTCTTTTAAAATCATGCTGAACCAAAAATGCATAGCGTTTACCAATACGTTGGGGTACTATTAAGAATGAATGGCACCTCTGCACATCTGTTAAAGAGCAGCCCGTTTGTCTGCATGTCCAGAACATGGGCGATTTTGCATCCATTCCCAACACACAATAATGGGAACCAAACTTTAGAATGGGGTGCCTCACGAATGAAAATACTTTTCAAGGGCACCCTGAGTGGATAAAGGTTGAGAAACATTAATTTAGACCAGTGATTCTCAACCTGTGGGTCACGACCCCTTTGGGGGTCGAACGACCTTTTCACAGGGGTCGCCTAAGACCATCGGAAAACACATATTTCCGATGTGTAAAGAGCAGCTACTGTGTAGAAAGCAGCTGCTGTGTTGAAAGCAGCTACTCTGTTAAAAGCAGCTATGTTGAAAGAAGCAGTATTGGAGGTAAAAACGACACTTCATGAATTATAATTACTGGGTAAATAATTTTATGGTTGGGGGTCACCACAACATGAGGAACTGTATTAAAGGGTCACGGCATTAGGAAGGTTGAGAAACACTGATCTAGACCATGGTGACAGTTCTTAGCTGAGCACACTCACATCATCATGGCACTGCTGCATAATCACTCTGAGGTAGCATACAATAGAAAAGGACAAATGACACATCTGGATGCAGCTACTGAGTCGCTGGGGATTAGGAAATGCAGGACATATTTGCCCATATAGTAGAGACAAAAACAGGTATTTCTGATCGTAGAGGGAATGCGTTTGACAATAAACCAATACTGACCAAATTTATAAGCAACTTTTTAGCACCACATCAGAATAGAATGGAGTGCAGTAATTCATAGCAATCAAGCAAATTACCATTTTGTAAATGGCTGCTATAAGCCTGATAGCGTGTACTCACAGCTATGCAAATTATGAACAAATTATTATAGACCCATAAAATCAAAAGTTATACCTGAATTGCAATATTGTGGCAAATGTTGCATGTTTTGACCATATCTTGGTATGTACTCTGGATATAATGTTCCATTTCCATGATACATCGAGTATGAAGACTGTACTCTCCATCTTTCTAATAATCAAGAGAAGTAAGAGGATGAGTGGAAGACTTTACAAAGACTTATTCTGAAGTCAGTTAACCTGTTAATGCAAGCTACAGCACACAGCTCCTATGAAGCTACAAATGCAGGAGACATTTTAGTAGTAAAAAGAAAAGTAGAAGAAACCCTTATATTATGAGTGACCTCTGGATCTGAGCTGTAAAAGAATGGAAGCCACTGTGCTCCCTGTATTCTAACACCACTGTCTTTTATAGGAGAACCACATGACAAAAAGGTACGATGACTTGAATTTCAAACATTCAGGTTACTTACTACACTTTTAGAGCTAGCGTACACAGGCGTCTTACTTTTACTTTTAGGCATCAGTTTGTGAAACATTTGAAAAAATCTTTAAAGCAGTGTTTGAGTTGAAACTTATGGAGGAGGGTACATTTAACCTGAGCTCCATTTCATTTACCAGTACTAAAAAAAAATACAAAGACTGTCATTGCTGATCTCTCCTATTAACAATAAAGCTTTTTAGATCACTAACCCAACACAAATATGCAGATCAGTTTTTTATATGACTTTTGAAGGTACATGCATATTCCAGGTCAGTACTGAGTTCAGAGACAGCCAGAAATTTTCAGAAAGAGGTCACCAACCGCAGCCTATTGCAGAACTGCTCTCTGTACAGATTTCCTTTAAAAACATTAACAAGGTTCACTTTAAAAACATAACCAAGTTCACTTCAATGTAAACCTGAGAGATATATGTGTGCTGCCATTTCTGACCCTCCCAAAAATGCTAGTTGTCTGGCTGTATTTTGCCCCAGAACCTAGCTTACAGCATTTTCAAAAGGAGTTCAGCAATGATCACCTACATATTTTCTCACAGGCTACCTGTAAATGAAAGGTGCTGTATAAAAGTAGAGGTATAGAAGCCTGCTATTCTCTAAAGTATATGTACATTGAACTTCTCTTATTTGCGCTGAATATCCCATTGAAAGTGTTTTGCTATATCATAGAAGTGCAAAAAAAAATATGCGTTGATCATATCAGAAATTCAGAGCTGTCCTGTGCACATTTTTTGTGTTATCTGAAGAAGCCTAATTATCCCGCTAAATTCTTATCTTTGGACTACAGAACAATTACCCTTTATGTTGAAAAGTACAGAAGGGAGGTTCTGTATAATTTAGCAAAAGACACCTAGGCAAGGCTGACACCATTCAGTCCACAATAGAAATGAGGAGTCTACGTGCATTTCTAGCATATCACTAGGTATTTTTCTGTACTTGAATGGTGTCCAAAGGGATACAACTGATGAAATATCCATGTATTGCAGATTTGTGTTGTGTATGTAAGCATACTGTATGTGTGTAATCGCAGTACACAAAACAATGTACCGTTAACTATACACTCCAATGGGGACCCTCCAAATGCACAGAAGAAGGTATTTAATGGTATGCAGCTTGTGGCCTCTCCTCCTAGGCAGAACTTTTACACTCGCTATACATGTTACAATCTGACCACCATACAATCTTTGTACAATCAACTTTGGAGTTACCATAACTACACAATAGCTGATGACAGATCTAAAATAGATTGTACAGTTAGATTGTGATGTGTGAGTGTGGTGAGCTTAAGTTTAAATATTTGCTTTTAATTTGAGTTACTGTGACAATTGCCAGATCTCTGCCTTATTAATCTTCACCATAAGGTAAACAATCTGCACACCTATAAAGAACTGTAAAAGACATGGGCGCAAATTTTTCCCTAAACATTTTCAAAAACGGACAGCTAGAATGGTAAAGGTCTACAATGCTGTAGCTGTAAATGCAGGATTCATTGACAGAAGAGAAAAAAAAATGACTAAACCAGTTACAGGGAATAAAAGGAATGTTAATGATATTTTCTGTGTACTCATATAAAATTTCTGATCAATGCAATGTTTCTTTGGTGAACTTTTGAATGTTAATATTTGTATAAGGTTCGGTTCACACTGCTGCGACTCCAAAGTCGCGTGACTTGATTGAGATTTCTTTGCAACTTTTTTTTTTATTTCCTTGTGACTTTTGTAATTTAATATTGCAGCCTATGGCTGCTCAAGTTGCACCAAAGTAACAGATCAGTAGTGCAGGAAACGGTGTTTTTTTTCTCACTGCAACTGGAGCTGCACTGATTAAGACGGCACCCACTGAAATGAGTGTTTTGACTTGTCATGCGACATTATGGGGTTGATTTACTAAAAATGGAGATTGCAAAATTTGGTGCAGCTGTGCATGGTACCCAGTCAGCTTCCAGCTTCAGCTTGTTCAATTAGGCTTTGACAATGAAACCTGGAAGCTGACTGGTTTCTATGCAGAGCTGCACCAGATTTTGCACATTTCAGTTTTAGTAAATCAATCCCAATGTGTCACAAGTTGCATGATAAGGGAGAATGTGACCAGTACACAGAGGATCACCAATATGGGTCCAAAAGTTTTAATAAATAATCACATAGTTACAGCAAGGCAACATTTCGGAGTCTCGCAGGACCCCTTCATCGTCACATGCCTAATGAAGGGGTCCTGCGAGACTCTGAAACGTTGTCTTGCTGTAATTAGTGATCGTTCATTAAAATGTTTGGATTCATATTGGTGATCCTCGCTGTGCTGATTCTGTTTGGTTCCAGCCGACGGTCACTGCAGCACCCACTTATACACACAGCCATTTTTAATGCAGGAACGTGTGCGTTGGATTGTACACTTGCACAAGTTGCATAAGTCGCAGCAGTGTGAACCGAGACTAAGAGTAGAGGATTTTTAGTGATCATGCATTTGTACTAAATGTGCCCCCAAATTACTGTAATATACTGTAAACAAAGATATATTTTGCAAGCCATGATTAATTCCTTGTTTCCATATCAAACAAAACAATCTTTACATTTTCTGATAAAAGTTTAGGCTGCTGCATGTAAAGCACAGTTGCATATCTATGGTAGATGCAGCAGTATTTTTCTATAAAAGCCAACAAAAAAAAAAAATGGGCGGACTCGATGGACCACTCTGTCTTTTTCTGCCATCATTTTTTCTATGTTTCTATGTGGCTGTGTATACACCTCATGTAATAGACTCTTATTTTGTCTCGTTTGCTCTTCTGGGTGGCTGCATGAGTCGACATGCAGCAATGCCTCAATTCTCCAGAAAAACAGGAAACTCTAATGAAGAACTGAAGACCAACTCTTGCAGTCTTTGGCTGTTGTCCACTCTCTTGCAATTTGATTTTGGATGGTGGGAATTGCAATCAGTGATTTGTCCGTGGTAAGGTAGAGACTATTAAATATGACAGCGGTTTCCATAGAAAACCCTGTGTTTCTGGGGTGTAGGGGGTTGCAGGGAACTCTGCAACATTCGGAAAGCTCATGCAAGCACTTGGAGGTGCCAACTAGACAAAAAAGTGGTCTATACACAATATCTATGGTAGCAGGTTCCCTTTAAATCAACAGTTTTTTCTAGAACGAGCCTCTAAAAACCAACTGTTCTGCCATAACAAATGCTTCTTGCCAACCAACACACCTCAATCAACCACTTGTCTTGCACAAACTGCTGCAATAGCTGTTCAATTTCTTTCTTCTTCATTTTTTTGGTTTGAAGCTGGTCAGCAAGGTTCAAAATGTTTGTGGAAGATGCAAACCCACTGTCAGACTCAATAATCAGATCCATCTGCTCAGAAAAAGAAACAGCAAGAAAACTGAGTAAGAAGTGAAAATTACTTGTTAAACATTTTGCAATCCAGACGAGGGTAACAAAACATGAGCTAATAATGATGAGCAAATATAATTTATACATGGGTCTGTTTCTATAAACCAATACCAAGAACAAAGATACACACAAATGCTGTTGAAGCACAAGACTGTCCCTAAGAACTTAAACTGAAGAGGACAGGTGCTGTCACACGACTAGCATTGTACAGGAAAATAGTGAAGAGCCAAGCAGAACTCACTCTTCCCTGTTTAACAGCTGTGCAAAAAGTGGACAGCCAATCAGAGCTCATTGGAGAGCTGTACAGAAAGTAGAGATCAGTAGCATCACAGTGCACACTAGAGAGTAGGCAAAACATGACTGTGCTCTGCGTCTGGCCTCAGTTACTTTTCAGTGCAGCTTTACTAGGTAGAAAATATGACAGCACCTCTTCGCTTGCCAAGCTCTTTCAATAGGCTGAAAGACAATAAAGTGATGTTCCTGTTTTGCTTCTGTCCTGCAGGAGTGGACACATAACTGTTATATAGATAGCAGTCAGAATAGCAAACTCTGAGCCAAGCCCCCTCCAGTCTGTACACCTGACAACACATGTACTCAATCCCAGTCAGAAAAGAAGGGAGAGAGCATTCATAGCACTGCTGGCACTATAAACAGTAGGTGAAAAAAAAAACATATTTTACCGTTTTTCTGAACAGTTCCAGTTCATTCTCTACATAATCTGTAGCCATTTTAGTAACATCATTTTCTGCAAGGTTAACCTAGGGAAAAAAAAAAAAACATTACGATACTAAGAATTTAGTCCAATCGGGTTAACACACCCCCCCTACACTAAACACAACTTCAGACTGCATGCTATATAGGCCATTACATACAGCAATGATTAAGTAAAACATCAAGTTGTAGGCATTCCAACATGTATAACTACACTGAAACTGAACAAAGATCTATTATCCTCTGGCATTGTCTACAGCAATCGATACATCTAGGAATCTAAACCACCCCGACACCACCTTCAAAAAAAATGAACCTTCAATGTTCATCTCTGTATATGGGCTGTTATTGTGCAATTATAACAGGGATATACAGTATATCTGCTCTTTGATATGCTCCCTGTGGTCTTCTTTAGCACTAGGCAAGAGTTCTCTAACACCTTCTCACCTGGCACTTGGAGTTTACCTTACAGATCCGAGTGAAGTGGAGTATTTAGAAGATGAATGCCGCCCTCAGTACCAAAGCATAATTAAACTGTGGCTTCACAGACCATCTGGAATGCTTGTAGCCCAATGGTGGTCTGCAAGCAATACTGAGAACCAATGCCCTAAAGGTCTGAATCCAAAGGGCTCTGTCTTTGAATGTGGGTTAAAAGCACACCTCCAATTTTGTTAAACATAGAATTAACCACTTCCTGTCCAGGACAATTTTCAGCTTTCAGCGCTATCACACTTTGAATGACAACACGCAGTCATGCAACACTGTACCCATATTAATTTTTTTAGCATTTTTTTGAGACAGATAAAGCTTTATTTTGGTGGTATTTATTCACCGCTGGGATTTTTATTTTTTTTGCTATGTAAATTAAAAAGTCCAAAAATTTTTTAAAAAAAGTGTTTTTCTTATAAAATTTTGAAAATAAATAGTATTTCATTATAAATCTTGGCCAAAATGTATTGTTATATTTTTAGTAAAAAAAAACCCAAATTAGTTTATAACCAAAAATTATAATTGTTAAACTTTTTTTATATTATTATTTATTTTTACATACTGTCACCCTAACAGTACAGTGTCACCAAGGTGATATTGTACTACTTGTGGGGAGTGATGAAGATTTTTTTTTTTTTCTTTTACACTGATTTCTTTTACACCCATATAGGATGTAAAAGCAATCATTTCTCTTTCTCTCTGTCTGCATTCTTGCAGCCTTTGAGAACTACTGAGTGAGCTGTGATTAGTCACAGCTTGTCACATGGTACAAGGCTGTTGTAAATAGCCTTGTACCATGTGACCTCTGTGATCATTTACAGATTTCACACGTAGTAAGCAATGATGCCAGCAGTGACATCTTGCTTACTACTCCGCATGTGATCACTGATTGGTCAATCAGTGATCACATTATCGGGACCACGCACAGAGGTCCCGTCCGACGATCGGTGTTCCACTGTGTCCCAGGGAGCGCGCACAAGCAGGTGGCGGGGAGGCAGTTTATAAATGGCCACCCGACCCTGCAATGCCACCGTCCGGCCGTTTATATACAGCGGCCGGACGGGAGGTGGTTAAAATGCAGACCACAAATATTTAAAAAAATAGCAGTGCTGGTAGCTACTCGACTTCCACCTCATCTTCCTATTGGCCAGCAACAGTTTCCATCATTATGATGGGCAAAAAGGAAGGTGGTGGAGACAGCGGGGAAGCAGATGCCTACATCTTAATCCTTGGGAGCAGCCAAAACTAATAATACAATGGCACTTCCACATAATTGAATTCAACTGAACATTACCAAGTAATCTTGATAAACCTAGATATTGATCTGAAGCTAAAGCAGATAACAATGGTGCAGTCTGCCCCATTCAGCAAATTACGGGTGAAGGCCCATTCACTCTGCCTGTACACTAAACTGGAACAGTTTAGTGTGCAGGCAGCTGTCAGCTTTGGCTGCAGAGAGCCACGGTGAGGGGTGGTGTGATGTGCATTTCATTGCATCACACAGATTCTTCTTTTCTGTCAACATTATTTGAAGTGCACAAAGTCACAATACTTCATTCCTATCACTGCACAGCAGCATTGACTGTCGTGCTGCTCTGTGGTGACACACTGGGGTTGATTTACTAAAGGCAAATAGACGGTGCACTTTGCGAAGTGCAGTTGCCCCAGAGTAGGTAAATGAGCATAAGCTCTACTGACTTCCATCATCCAATCATGTGCAAGCAAAAATGCATTTTTTTTTTATTTCCCTTGAATGTGATTGGGTATTCTTTGCAAAGTGAACCTTTATCTCATTTACTAAACTCTGGAGCAACTGCACTTGCAAAGCACAACTGCACTTTACAAAGTGCACAATCTATTTGCCTTTAATAAATCAACATCACAATGCCTACAATGTGCAGCATAATAAAATGCAGTATGTCTGCATTTTATCACAGCTCTGAACTGCACCTCCAGGCTGCATTAGTGCAAATGGGGTACATAGAAAACAATTGTTTTCTAGGAGCCCTAGTAGTGACTGGCATTTGTCCATTGTGAAAAATCTCCAGTCACTGCGCTGTAAATGGGCCCTAAAGCTACAGGTTGTGTAAGCCCATGGCTTCAAACTCAAACACGGTCTTGTTATAAGTGAAAAGAAGAAACAGCTTTTATGCAACAGAATAACACTGCAGCGGTAACCTTTTTTGCACAGGATAGGAAATAAAAACCAACTGGCTGAAATGGATAACATTTCCATTTCCCTTTACTCCATCTTCATACTTACCTGTTCTATTACCATACTTAACGTCTACTCAGACTTTAGGATAATTTATCAGACCCAAGGCAAAAACATTTGGAACAATAACAGAGGTTTTACTCATGGTAACCCTTCAGGTTGTAACATTCACATCCTGTGAAAAAGGTTGCCAAGACCAATGGATTGTTTTTACATACCAGAGCAAAGTATTTTTTTCCATCATTTTCATCAGTTCCTTTTCTAATCTGCATGAACACAGGCTGCAAATGTTTGTTGATGACAGAAACAAAATCATCTAGCTTGTCATGAATATAGTGGACTGAAAAACAAGAAATATGCATTATCCATCAAAAGTCTAAGTACAAGGTGCCGTGTTTGCAAATGTACCAAACTGCAAGAAGACCTTAAAGGAGTTCCATAATCACAGCACACACTTTCCTTTTATAACATCTGCATTGTAATCTAAATACACTGCTCAAAAAATGAGTATAGCATGAAGTCAGTTAAACTCCTGGGATAATGATCTGGTCAGGTAAGTAGCAGAGGGGGTTGTCAATCCCTTTCAGCTGCTTTGGTGTTTAATGAAATTAACAACAGGTGCACTAGATGGGCAACAATGAGACAACCCTCAAAACAGGAATGGTTTTACATGTGGAGGCCACTGACATTTTTTCCCTACTCATCTTTTCTCACTAGTTTTGCATTTGCCTAGGGTCAGTGTCACTAATGGTAGCATGAGGTGATACCGGGACCCTACAAAGGTTGCACAGACAGTCCAACTCCTCCAGGATGGCACATCAATACGTGCCATTGCCAGAAGGCTTGCTGTGTTTCCAAGCAGTCTCAAGAGTATGGAGGAGATTCCAGGAGACAGGCAGTTACTCTAGGAGAGCTGGACAGGGTCGTAGAACATTCTTAACCCATCAGGAGGACAGGTATCTGCTCCTTTGTGCAAGGAGGAACAAGATAAGCACTGCCAGAGCCCTACAAAATGACCTCCAGCAGGCCACTGGTGGGAATGATGTCTCTGACCAAACAATCAGAAACAGACTTCATGAGGTGGTCTGAGGGCCCAACGTCCTCTAGCGGGCCCTGTGCTCACTGCCTGGCACCATAGAGCTCGATTGGCATTTGCCATTGAACACCAGAATTGGCAGGTCCTCCACTGGCACCCTGTGCTTTTCACAGATGAGAGCAGGTTTACCCTGAGCACATGTGACAGACGTGAAAGGGTCTGGAGAAGCCATGGAGAACATTATGCTACCTGTAACATCATTCAGCATGATTGTTTTGGTGGTGGGTCAGTGATGGTCTGAGGAAGCATATCCATGGAGGGATGCACAGACCTCTACAGGCTAGACAATGGCACCCTGACTGTCATTAGGTAGTATTAAATCCTTGGACCCATTGTCAGACCCTACGTTGGTGCAGTGGGTCCTGGGTTCCTCCTGGTGCATGACAATGCCCAACCTCTTGTGGTGAGAGTATGCAGGCAGTTCCTGGAGGATATCATTGAGAGGCCCCCACGCTCGCCTGACCTAAATCCAATAGAACACCTCCGGGATATCATGTTTCGGTCCATCCGACGCCGCCAAGTTGCACCTCAGACTATCCAGGAGCTCAGTGATGCCCTGGTCCAGATCTGGGAGGAATACCCCAGGACACCATCCGTTGTCTCATTAGGAGTATTTCCCGACATTGTCAGGCATACAAGCACGTGGGGGCCATACAAACTGCTGAATTCCATTTCGAGTTGCTGCAATGAATTTTAAGCAAAATGAACTAGCTTGCTGCATCATTTTTTCACTTTGATTTGCGGGGTGTCTTTGAATTCAGTCCTCTGTAGGTTGATAATTTTCATTTCCATTAAACTATGGGGCATCCTTACATTCCTAACACATTACCCAGTCCATATCAGTATAGATATCCAGCATGAGATTTTTCTCCATTGAGATCTGATGTGTTTTCAATGTGTTCCTTTAATTTTTATGAGCCATGTACAAACAACAGTTATTTTGACGATCTAATATAAGCTTACTGAAAAAATGCGATGCAGCTTCTCCTCTGCTCATTCCCTTGGTTTACTGTCAAATTCTAAGGGCTATATAGTCCTATGGTACCTTGCTGCCTGCTAGCAGTAATTCCTGTACTAATAGATTACAGTTTATCCAATCCTCAGATAACGTGGCTGCATTAGTTTTCTTTTTTTAGGCTTTCCACCCTTCCGTTTTTACCTGGTGATCTGGCTAGTAACATACCTCCTTTATTAGGGTGCCTACACTGTGGGAGAAGGAGCACAGGGGTCACATCTGGACAGCAATATTGTCAGTCTGGGGGGGAGGGGAGTGGGAAATGTACTAGAGGATTTGGATACACTAACAAACTGAAGCCAAACTTCAGTTCACACCGCAGTTACAGAAACTGTTTTTTCTCCTTTTTGGGATAAAGGTTTTATGAAAAAAAAAAAAGGTTTTGTGAAAAAATAAAAGCTGATCATTGTAAGCATCTCTGTCAGTTGTAAATGGTTTGTATCAACTCTGTAACTGCTACAGCTGCATGACTGTTGTTCTGTTGAAAAACAACAGACTTACTAACTTGGTCACCAGGTAGGAAGGAAAGCCCAAAAAAAGAAAATGATTACATGTAAGAACTGGTAAGCCTCAATATAATAAATGTTTGCTTTTGGGCTTAATACCATTTAATGCAGAAATTAATATATGAATCTGCATAAGAGCACACAAAAGAATGTGATTTACAAATTACCCCTCTACAGTATAAGAATCTAATTGTTGATGGAGAAGAGATCTCTGCTGGAAAGAATTAAAGGTGTGTAATGGCTAGTTTGTTGCCTAAAAGGTGGAGGTTTTTAGACATAGATTTTACTTCCTGCTAAAGCCCAAGAATTTACTTTCAAGCAAAAAGCAGACCTAAGTAAACATGTTTACAACTGGAAGCTTTGATTAGCATTCTTTAAATCCTTCCTGATTAGCAAACACACATATAAGGCCTCACTGAATTGGGTCTTCTTTTGTAGAGTCACGTATGTGGGTATGTGTGTTTGTGCTAAGAGCACATTGCGGAGTGCACTCTCAGCACAGAGACTGAGCTGTCACCAACAGCTTCTGGTCTTGTACTTATGATCGGGAGGTGGCAAGACTGGCTGTCAATCACTTTATTGCTTCCATAGGATATGGATGGCTATCAGAGATCAGTAACTGTACATCTTGCCCCTGTGTTCTTTCACCTCTTGAATGGAGAAAAAGATATATTGTATCTTTTTCTCCATTCAAGAAAAGAAAGAACACAGGAGAAGCATGTAAACAAAAAAATGTGTATAAACATAAATACAAAATAAAGATAAATACTCTAGAATAGGGTTTGATCTAGGTCAGGGTTAGGATCAAATGCCATTTTTTAGAGTCAGTGTGTTTTAGGTAGGATTACATTTTTTTAACTTAGTATCAGTGTGTTTAATGTAGGATAAAAAAGTGAAGTCTGCACTATTTTTTCTGGGATTTACCACAGGTACGCAAAAAAAAAATAACAAACATATGTTGTAATGCAGTGATTCCCAGGAGTAGAAGAATTTGTTGTGGGTAGTTCTTTGGTGGTAGATCATTGTATTGGCAAGAAATATACAGATAGACTTCAAAAAAAATTTTTTTTTACTACTTTGGAACAGATTTCCATTGATATTAAAAAAAATACAAGAGGAATCTAGTACCATTTACCACCAACCGAAGGCCCAATTTATTCTGAAAAAGACATGGTATAATTCAGCTGGATACACCAAGTAGTTGTGGTGATATGTACAGTTTTAGTAACACATGTCAAAGCTGCAAAACTGGGCTCAGTTGTTAAGATTTGTTTTATGTTTGTCATGAAGGGGTTATAGACCAGCTTTGCTTTCTGACAAATACACTACTGAAGGCCCAGGATGTCAAATCATCAGCTTTGGAAATAGATCTTACTTGGGATGACATGTTCTGCGGCAATTTACAGGCAACTTGTTATATATATTATGATAGTGTACTGCTACTTCCTCATTGTCAAATCAGCAGGATGTCAAATCAGAGACCTTGACCAAGCTGTATTCCTCAAGTGCCTTAGAGATCAAGGATATGGTAATACAGATTGGCAAGGGCATGTAAAATGGATAGCAAATGGTAGCTAAAACAGGACCACAAAAACAGCAGATCTGGCCCTCCAGAAATGGTAGATTTTCTGGATTTGCAGGTGTTGTGTACACTTCAGGTTTGTGAGCCAAGGAATGCTTCTCTTTACGGAGATATAAAACATGGGCATGTTTTGACATAAAGAAACTTAAAACATATGCAGCTATTTTACGTGAGACAGTAGCACTCCTTTAATCACTTCAATACCTAGCACTTTTAGCTCCCTCCTGCCCAGGCCAATTTTCAGGTTTCAGTGTTGTTGCACTTTGAATGACAACTGAGCGGTCATGCAACACTGTACCCATAAAAAAATGTTATTTTTTTTCACACAAATCGAGTTTTCTTTTGGTGGTATTTAATTACCACTGTTTTTTTAATTTTTTTGCGAAACTAAAAAAATTTTTTTCAAAAGTTTTTTTTTTTTAGTTTTGTTATAAAATTTTGCAAATAAATAACATTTCTTCATAAATTTAGGTCAAAATGTATTCTGCTACATTTCTTTGGTGAAAATACCCCAAATTAGTGTATATTATTTAGTGTGTAGGAAAGTTATAGAGTCCACAAACCATGTTTATACATCTGACAATTGATCTATCATTTATTGAGGCCCAAAACCGCTAGCATAGTACAAATACCCCCAAATTACCCATTTTTGGAAAATAGTCCAAGGTTTTTGGTAAGAGGCATGGTGAGCTTTTTGGAGGTTGTCATTTTTTGTTAAAATATTTAGCAAAATGTAGAAATTTAAAAAAAAAAAAAAAAAAAAAAAAAAAAAGAAAATTAAAATTTTTTTTTCCCCACATATTGTCACCAGTCTAGTACAGCGTGATTATATAACTGGTGTGGCGGTGATCAGGGACATTGACTGGTGACAGTATGTAAAAGAAAATTAAAATAATAATGTAATTTTTTTTTTCTTTCAAATTTTTCTATTTTTTTATTACATTCTTTTTTCTACTATTTTTTTTTCAACACACTGTGCCCAAAGCAATACAATGTTACCATAGTAACACTGAACTACTCTGGGCAAGTGATAAGGATTTTTTATTTTATTTTATTTTTTTTTTTTTACACGATTGCTAATACCAATGTATTTCATTGATATTTGCAATCATTGTTACTGAATGAAACGGATTCCTTCAGTCTTTTGTTTTGATTAGCTGTGATTGGGCAAAGCTCATCACATGATACCGATGGGCTGTGATTGGCCCTGTCTGTACCATGATCTTTGATCAATCACAGCTAACAACACAATTGTATACAATGAATGGCATGACAGGAAGCCATCCATTGTATACAATTGACATGTGATCTGCTGTGATTGGTCACAAAGGTCACATGATACTGGCAATGGGCCGGAGTAGTGATATGTCATCGGCTGTGTCCCGTGGACACAGCCGGTGACAAATTGCGCCGCTGAGTGGCCCCGTGAACAGCTGTTTTTGTCAGGACGTCACATGACGCACAGTCACAAGGAGTGCCCTGTCTGGCCTATAGCACATTCACAGCCAGGCGGGACACTCCTCATTGTAAGGTGTTAAATAATCTACAAAGTTCAAACCTTTTGTCGTGTGCTCACTTCAATTTTGTGATTTGTGTACAAAGTTTAAAAAAAAAACATAGACAATTACATCAAAATCCTGTTATTGATTACACACGAACCTTCATGAACCTCGCAGCAATGTTTATGCAACTTTCTTGCAACAGATGCTTCCAATATGCCATGGGACACTAACACCTGGAGGAACCTCTGGTGACTTTGGGTCATGGCCATCTTCCACTGCAAAATAGATGAAAACACATTACGACATAGATTTCCAATTCACAAAAGAAATGTGTTACACTTTGTGCAAGGGTCTTCAAACTTCCTAAACAAAGGGACACTTTCCTGCCTTTCAGACTCTAGGAGGGCCGGTCTGTGGCCAATGGGAGTAGAAAATGCTCCAGCATCGAATCCACAATATCTCAGGCTTGGTGGTCAGTGGGATTTTAAAAATGTGGTTACTAAGAGAAGGTATAATATCCCATCATTGGTATTAGTGGCCGGAACAGAGCACCATTATTGGTGTCAGTGGGAGGAATGATGCCCCATCATTGGTATCAGTAGGAGAAGTATTGCCCCACTGTGGGCGTGCGTCTTCATTGGTTCCAATAGCAGGAATAGTGCCTCAAAGGCCAGACAAAGACAAGCCAAAACGCCTATGCGTTTTTGAGGCATTTTTGCGACGGATCAGTGTGAACGTAGCCTAAGTGATCATTTGTTTTATGACAACATTTTCCTGTAAACTGACACCCATATAAAGTACACACAATATGCTGCATTCAGGAGGAGGGAAGAAAACACTCTAGCAGCAATGCTGTAGGTGGACCTGTCCTCCCTCATATTTGTCTTCATTGAATCGCTTTAAGGATCCATGCATACTAGCATTTTTTTTTCAGCTCCTAGAAGCTGTTATCGGTATTTTTTCTGCTCCTAGAGGCTAAATAGTGTTATCCTATGTGTGCATGCACACTATTTTAGGCTAATAGTGTTTTTCAAGCTTCAGCGTTTAAGAGCAGAAAAAAAATGTTGTAGAGTTTTTGGGAGCGTTTTTCCAGCAGAAAAAAAAAATTAAAAAAAAAAAGATCGCTAAACGCTCTTAAAACACTCCTAACAGCTTTTTACTAGCTCTTTTTTCCCCTACATGTACTGTAAAAGCGCTAATAAAGTGCTAACGCTCCTAAAAACGCTATTACCAGTGTTTTTTATCCAGTGTTTTTTCCAGCATTTTTTTTTTCGTTAAAAAAAAAAAAAAAAAAAAAAAAAAAAACGAGCGTGTGCATGGAGCCTAAAAGCAAAATGCCGGAAAAATGATTCAAAATGTCAGCATCCATGTTGCCAGTCTTTAACAGCCTACAATGGCACACACATTTTACACAAATAATAAAGTCACTTAGTACTTGGATGAGATGAAACTGAATCACAATGACAGGAGACATGTAACACAAGACTGCCCCCCCCCCCCCCCCCCGTGGCACACTGATCCCCCATGTGCCAGTCCCACAGAAAGGAATGTGATAAAAAAGCAATCACCCCATTCATACTATGCATTGCATTATATCACTGCTTGTGGTGAGGTGCTCTGCATTGAAGAGTATGGAAACCCAACATTTCACATTCCTGATCTGTGCCTGCTGTACTATGTACCTGTATGAAAAAGTACCGTTCTCTTTGTATTGCTTCCTTTGTGTGAAATCCCTGGTGTTCTTGTCAGTCCCTCCTGACCACACAAGGCATGAGAGCACAGCATGGTCAGTTTTCTGGCTGTGCCAGGAGCTAATATAACAATCAGGTTTGTGCTGATATGCCCTCCCTTTGCACAGCCATTCACTGTGAAGACCAGTGTACTGCTGTCCCCCCCAGCTACTTATGCAGCTGAGAACAGAAGGAATGTGATCACATAAAAGAGAGAAAATAAAAGGGATTTATAAATCTATACATAAATGCTTTGCCTTTCATTCCTATTTTAAACTGAATGGGTTGTTTCACCAGAAGGTTTACATATTCTTTACAAGAGCCCCCCATTTTGATTGGACTGGCAGCACACAGCACAGCCATCCACAGCAGTGTGATTACAGCGAAGCACAAATACACCACCCCCCAGTAAAACACTCCCTGTACACAGTTAACCCTTTGATCGCCCCTCATTCCTGACCAGTGCCATTAGTACAGTATCAGTGCTTTTTTTTTTAGCACTGATCACTGTATTGGTGTCACTGAGGTTGTCATTGACACCAAGTCTGTTCCCCCCAGTGTCAGAATGCCCGCCGCAGTCCCGCTATAAGTATCTAATCACCGCCATTACTAGTAAAAATAAAAATTCCAGTATATATACCGCCATTTGTAAACACTATAACTTTCATGTAAACCAATTAAATTACACGTTTTGGGATTTTTTTTTAGACATGTCGCAGAATACATTTTGGCCTAAATTTATGACAAAATTTGATTTTTTAAATTTTTTTACTGGACATGTTTAATAGCAAAAAGTCAAAAATATAGTTTTTTTTCTTAAAATTGTCTTTTTTCTTTAATAGTGCAAAAAATTAAAAAACGCACAGGCAATCAAATACCACTGAAAGAAAGCTCAATTTGTGGGAAAAAAGGACTTAAATTTCATTTGGGTGCAGTGTTGCATGACCACGCAATTGTCAGTTAAAGTAACGCAGCGCTGTAACGCAAAAAATGGCCTGGTCAGGAAGGAGGGTAAATCCTCAGGAGGGCACGTGGTTAATCAGATATGCCAATGTAGATTTCTGCTGTGTTTGTATTCATATTCTGCTTTCTAGGGCATGCACAGAGCATGTTACATTTAAATTGTCAATGTACTTGTGTCAGCTCTTTACCTGTCTTCTAAGCTCTCAAAGGGCCAGTGTCAGTCAGTCACCTGTGCAGCCTCCTGGAAACTTCTAAATAGAGATTAAGATGGGACGGCCCCAGCGCATAGAAGGGTTTGATTTTGCTTAAGCCTGGGTTCACACCTATGCGTTCTTTAGTGCATTTTGCATAAACGCAGTACCGTCCATTTAACATGGTTTCCTATGCATCTAGTTCAGCTTTTCTAAATCTTTTTTCAGTCAAGGCACCCTTTGGAAGTATGCACAATCTCAAGGTGGTTTATGCTTCCAAAGTAAATACACCTTTGCACGCTGGTACTGACTAGTACACCTGAGTTTTTCTTCCCCCTCAGTTTCTCTATCTCTCAGCTAATGTGACCCCAATGCTGATGGAGAGGGCAGACAAAGATGCTGTGCAGGCGCCCAGTATATTGACTTATCAACCGATGACTTCATTGGTTGTTAGGACACTGGTGGCTAGAAAGTTGTAACTGAGCACAATGAAAGCTTGCAGCTTTTTGTAACTAAAAGGCAGGTTTGATCCACTTCCTGGCTTGTATACAATTTTTCAGCAATCTAGTTATTTTGCCAAGGCACCCCGGAAGAATCCTCAGGGCACCCTGGTTGAATAAGGTTGATCTAGTTCACGTCTGTGCGTTTTGAGCCAGTGCGTTTTTTGGAAAGGGTCAGGGACGTCTTTTTCCCACAGCAGATTGAGATGTAAAAGACTTCAATGGACCCATGCCAAAAAGGCAAGTGTTGCATTTTTAATGCATTTTGCTTTTTTTTCGTCTAATAGGAAAGTGTGACAGTTCTGTTCATGTAGTGAGACTACTTTGATGCTACTTGAGTGCCAGAGTGTTTAATGTTGCATCAAAGTCGCACTACATGAACAGAACGGTCATACTTTCCTATTATCCAAAAAAAAAAAGCAAGATGTAAAATGCATAAAAAATGTGTTCAAAAATGCAAAATGGGCCGGAAAAACACATCAACCGCAACGTGCATAGATGTGAAACTACCCTAAGGGCCAGGTCACACAACATGCGTTTTGGTTACTTTTTTTCTGGATCCAAAACGCACAGAAAGTAGGTTATATGGTTGTCAGCGTCATTTTTTCTGCACAGAACTGTACTGGGATGCAGTAAAACACATACAAATCGCACTGGAATGCACATGTCCCTATTTAAATTGAAGAAAATGAAAGGGGAAAAAAATTAACTTGAATGCAGAAAAAACGCACTGGAACATGTCAGAAGGGCATCACAAATGCACTGGAACACATCAAAAACGCGCATGCGGAAATGCATCCGGAACGCATCTGGACTGCGTTTCTATAGTGTGAACCGACCCCAACGGTATAAACTACTCTGCCCAAATGACAGTCTTACAACACACAGTCTAGCCACAGCAGGGCTCAGGCACACTGGCAGTTTGGCCCGTCAGCATGAAGCCCCTTTCACAAAGATGTCAGCCGTTCAGTCATGTTTCTAAAAAGGGATTCAGTTTACATCAGTAGACATCCGTCTTCCGTTTAGTTCCGTTATATTTACATCCATTTTTCATCTGCTTCTATTTATTTCAAATGGAATAAGAATACAGGCTTGTTCCGTTTAAAAAAAACAAACAAAAAAAAAAAACACACGCCAGAACGGAAATGGACAAAAAACAGATGTATGTAAACGGATGAAAAAACGGACAGACGGAAGACCTGTGTGAAAAGGGGCATTAGAGATGAGCGCTGGTGTGTTTGGATACGAGTCTAAACCTGGCTGAGCTATCCCACTGGGAAGGCAATCATGGGCAGCAGAGGCATTCCCCATCCTGTGGCGGCACATGCACAAGGGGTGTGTAGAAGTGCCGCTGTGGGGTGGGGGATGTCTCTGCTGCCTAGGATTGGCTGTTGGCTTTGGGGGATGTCTCTGCTGCCTAGGATTGGCTGTTGGCTTTGGGGGATATCTCAGCTGCCTATGATTGGCTGTTGGCTTTGAGGGATATCTCTGCTGCCTATGATTAGCTGTTGGCTTTGGGAGATATCTCTGCTGCCTACGATTGGGTGTTGGCTTTGGGAGATATCTCTGCTGCCTACGATTGGGTGTTGGCTTTGGGAGATATCTCTGCTGCCTACGATTGGGTGTTGGCTTTGGGAGATATCTCTGCTGCCTACGATTGGCTGTTGGCTTTGGGGGATATCTCTGCTGATTACGATTGGGTGTTGGCTTTGGGGGATATCTCTGCTGCCTACGATTGGCTGTTGGCTTTGGGGGATATCTCTGCTGCCTACGATTGGCTGTTGGCTTTGGGGGATATCTCTGCTGCCTACGATTGGCTGTTGGCTTTGGGGGATATCTCTGCTGCCTACGATTGGCTGTTGGCTTTAATAGCTTCTCAGAGGGATATCTCAGGCGGTTGTGACTGGTCAGCATCCAATCCCAGTGTTTTCATGTGCCCGGGTACACAGGTACAGCGTCTAGCCCTGCCACCAGCGGCCTTCTGTGACAGACTGAAATACCTGGTGGCTGGATGCTGTACTGTGAGCTCCTCACACTTAGTCCTGGTTCACACACGTGTTTTTGGATGCGTTTTGAGCTTACGAATTCACATAAGTTGAATGTGTTTGCATGAAGGACGTTCACATAGATGAGTTAAGGGTCTAATTGTGTTTTTGAAAAAGGGTCCTGTGCAGTTTTGGTGTTTTAAAATGCGATTTCACAGTCTATGGACTACAATGGGAGTTATGAGAGATCCAAAAACACAGAAGTAGCTCAATCGCTGTAAAATCACATTGCTATTCAAATAGAAACACATTTGCTTTGCTCCACAAAACGCAGCGATTTTACAACACATATGTGTGAACCTAGGCTAAGGGACATATGCAGGGATCAGCAGGAATACACACCCTGGTGCACCCGGGCCGTACACCCACATGGATGTCACACCGGGAGCAGTGACTGTGTCCATGCAGCTGCTGCATCCCAAATGACAGCTATGGGACTGTCGGCATGGAGATGCATGCAATACCTGCGGATCCCCACGCTGGTAAAACACATCCCTCCACAGGGCACAGATGTCATCACCCCACGTGAATGAGGTCTAAAGGGGGAACAGTAAAAATGTGACTCAACTATGTGGCTTTACCTCACCCAACATCACCTATGACTGACCCCTCAGCAATTAAAGCAGGCATTAAGGAAGAGACAGATCACCTCCTCAATGCTCTCTGAGAAATCCACTGTGGATCACTCTTCAGAGGGTGACCCCAGGGTAAATGCCCCTTTAGGCTCATTAAAAACAACAACACATGGCTCCATAGCAACCAATTCCACTACAGTCAGACCAGTGACTGGGCTAGGATTGGTTGCCCCTAGATACAACCCCTCCATACAGACACACAGCTCATTGGCCAGTCTAAGGACAGGACACAAGCACATTATCCCCCTCTATCTTCCGTCACACAAACCCCCAGCAGCGGCTCTCACCACACCCAGACATAAAATCACATGTACGGAACATACAGTCCACGAGAAAATGGCGGGAACACAGACGGACACTGGAGCTGCCAATAGCGTCAAGGAAGAGGGAGCTAAGCACAGCGCATGCGTACTAAACGTATAATTTGCGCGCTCATTAGTATTAGTTGTAGTTCTGAACATTACCAGTAGATGGCACTGTGTTACTGTGTAATGCTGGTCAGTAACTCAACCAGCGACAAGTGGCGTCTGATGAGGTAGAACAAAGTCAAACATTTCCCTGAATACTACAATGTCCGGAGAGTTGTGCCTGATGGGAAATGGTGTGTAGGCATGTTTAGTAGGACGGTCACAGTGGTGGCTGGTGGGTAAGTGTGTGGAGGGGCAGTGGTGGTCAGGGGAGAGGTGGGTGGAGGTAGGCGGTAAATTTGTGTATCTCCCCTGAAGCAACTGCGCATGTGCCGTAGTAGTGTCAGTGACTGGGGGGGCAGTGACATGGGGGAGTAGTGTCAGTGACTGGGGGAGCAGTGACATGGGGAGCAGTGACATGGGGAGCAGTGTCAGTGACTGGGGGGTGCAGTGACATGGGGGGGCAGTGCCAGTGACTGGGGGGGGGGCAGTGCCAGTGACTGGGGGAGCAATGTCAGTGACTGGGGGAGGCAGTGCCAGTGACTGGGGGAGCAATGTCAGTGACTGGGGGGGGCAGTGACATGGAGGAGCAGTGTCAGTAAATGGGGGGGGGGGGACAGTGACATGGGGGAGCAGTGACAGGGGGAGGGGCAGTGGCAGTGATATGGGGGCAGAAGCAGTGACATAAGGGGGGGACAGTGTCAGTGACATTGGGGGGGGGCAGTGACATGGGGGGCAGTGTCAGGCACATGGGGGACAACGACGACAATGTCAGTGACATGGAGGTTAACGTCAGTGACATGGGGAGGACAGTGTCAGTGACATGGGGGGCTAGTGTCAGTTACTGGGGGGGCAGTTTCAGTGACTGGGGGGGCAGTGACATGGACAGTGGCAGTGACATGGGGGCAGAAGCAGTGGCAGTGACATATGGGGAGGCAGTGGCAGTGACATGGGGGGGCAGTGTCAGGCACATGGGGGGGACAGTGACATGGAGGTTAACGTCAATGACATGGGGGGCAGTGTCAGGCACATGGGGGGGCAGTGACATGGGGGATAGTGTCAGTGACATTAGGGGGCAGTCAGTGTCAGTGACATGGGGGGCAGTGATAGTGACATCGGGGAGGACTGTCCTCCCTGATGTCACTATCACTGTCCTCCCCATGTCACTGCCACTGTACTCACCATGTCACTGCCACTGCCCCCTCCCCCCCCCCCCCCTCCCCCCGTCACTGCCACTGTCCTCTCCATGTCATTGCTACTGCCCCCCGTTACTGACACTGCCTTCCCATGTCACTGCTCTCCACATGTCACTGCCACTGCCCCCCCCACCCATGTCACTGCCACTGTCCTCTCCATGTCACTGCCCCCCCCCATGTGCCTGACACTGCCCCCCATGTGCCTGACACTGCCCCCCATGTGCCTGCCACTGCCCCCCCATGCCACTGCCCCCCACCATGTCACTGACACTGCCCCCCCCACATGTCACTGACGTTGTCCTCCCTGTGTCACTGACACTGCCCCCTCATGTGTCTGACACTGCCCCCCATGTCACTGACACTGTCCCCCCATGTCACTGTCCTCCCCTTGTCACTGACACTGCCCCCCCCGATGCCACTGCCACCCCCATTGCACTGACACTGTCCTCCCGATGTCACTGCCCCCCATGTCACTGCCACCCCCATCCCCCCATGTCACTGTCCCTCCTCATGTCACTGCCACTCCTCCATGTCACTACCCCCCTATGTCACTGCCACCCCCCCATGTCACTGTCCCCCCAATGTCACTGCCAGTCCTCCATGTCACTACCCCCCTATGTCACTGCCACCCCCCCATGTCACTGTCCCCCCAATGTCACTGCCAGTCCTCCATGTCACTACCCCCCTATGTCACTGCCACCCCCCTATGTCACTGTCCTCTTTCCAATCCATTATAGTGATCCGTGGGATCAGCTTCAGTGGTTTGCAGCCTGTAAGGGGTTAACTGTGGCAGCTCTGTGCTAAAGTCGGACATCAGCGATCAGCTTCTCCGTCCTGAAACCAGCACATGCGCAGTTGCTTCAGGGGATACATATCTTCATGGGATACACAAAATACCACTACAGGGGCAGTAGCAGTCATTGAAGAAGTGTGTAAGAACATTGGTAGTTGGAAGCCAACTGAGCAGGTGTAGTTGCGATCAGTGAAGTGGGTGGGTGAGTGGAGAAGTGGGTGGGTGCAGTGGCGGTCAGTGGAGAAGTGGGTGGGTGAGTGGCGGTCAGTGGAGAAGTGGGTGGGTGAGTGGCAGTCAGTGGAGAGGTGGGTGAGTGGCAGTCAGTGGAGAGGTGGGTGGGTGAGTGGCGGTCAGTGGAGAAGTGGGTGGGTGAGTGGTGGTCAGTGGAGAAGTGGGTGGGTGCAGTGGCAGTCAGTGGAGAAGTGGGTGGGTGCAGTGGCTGTCAGCGGAGACGTTTGTGGGCACAATGGCAGTCAGAGTGAAAGTGTATAGCAACATTAGTGGTTAGTAGCAAATTGTGTGTCCAGTGATGGTCAGAGAAGTGTCAGCACAGTGTCAGTGCCATAGTATGGAGGTGCAGTGGTGGTCCATAGCAATGTGTGCAGAGCCAGTGGTGAAGTGCACAGGCACATTGGTGCTAAGTGGAGATGTCCGTAGGGACAGTGGAAGACAGCGGAATCGTAGGCACAGTGGCACAGCGTGCAGGTACAATAACAAAGGTCATGGGCCCAGTGCAGTTCAGTGCAATACTGTGCAGCAAAAAATGTCACCCTAAAACTTCAGCCAAGTTTTTTTTTTGTATAGCACCCTCCTAGCTGGAGTATGCTGCTAGGAAATTTTCGTTTGGCTTTCCTGTGGTCAGAGGAGCAGGGGATTGATTACTTAGGGTTGCTCAAGGTTTCACAGGTTGCTGCTCTGTTGTTTCCCCGTCTTCTAGAGATGTCTAGAACATAGTGGGAGGAAGGACAGCGCCTGCATCCTGAATATTTATGGCACTCCAGCCAATCCCTGGCAAGGTGTGCCTAAATGGTGGTGAGAGAGCCCATACATAGTCTGAGGCCTGAACAGCAGCGGCAGTGTTCTTGGGCCCAGTTCTGCAGAAGGACAACCCTGTTGAGGGCCTCTGCCTCCTGGGGCAGAATTCTGGGAGGAAGCCAGCCTGAAAACACTGGGATCCCAGCTAGGCAAAGCCAGGGGGCCTATTTACAAGTCCTAGTTCAAGGATCAAGTTGAGCCAAGAGAAAGCTCAGGAAATAGCTGTGAGGAAGCTGTGGGAAAGAGCCCAAGCTGTCCAGAGGTGGTGTGAGTCTACATCTCCCCCACTAGTAAGAGCCTGGTGGACAATAGCAGAATGCAACCAATGATCCTTTGGTTGAGTACAAGACCCCAGTGCTGCAAGTGTGACAGTGTTGTGCTATGAACTCTGCAAGGAGTACAGGTCACAGTCAGCCTAGAGACCCAGTGGGATATTTCTTTGTGCAAGTGCAGCCCGTAGTTGAGGAGTCCCCAATTTGTACAGTTTTACAGCTCCGCAGTATCCCATGCCCCGTATACCTATCCAAGTTCATCGTTCCCCAATGAACACACAGAAACCCCTAGACTGATCTTTGAGCCAAAGAAGAATGCTGGAAAATGCTGCGTGCCTGGCTGTGAGTGCTCTTAGGGGAAATGGGACTAAATTCCCCAGTGGGTCTTTTGGAGGTGCGCTACCTTACAAACAAATGGCAACTGCCCCAACCTATAACTGGCCTTTGCAGCAAGGAGCACATGGAAGGACAGCGCATGTCAAACAACAATAAAGAAAAATTCCCAACCAGCCTGCAACCAACCAAATTGTCATGTTTAACATTTCACGTTAAAAATGGGTTTAGTTTGCACACATTTGCAAATACATGTATAAGTTGCAGAGCCTCTTTGCGGCACCCCAGTTTTCTGCATGCATTTGCAAAGGTGTGCAAACTAAACCCGTTTTTAACGTGACCTGTTAGACAAGACAATTCACTTGGTTGCAGGCTGGCTGGAAAGTGACCCGGGAATTTTTCTTTGTTGTTGTTTGACATGTCACCCTTCCATGTGCTTCTTGCTGCAAAGGCCAGTCATAGGTTGGGGCAGTTGTCGTTTGTACTGTTGGTATATTGGTGAGGGGCGCACTGGACACCTTCGCTTCCAACAATAAAAAATAAAAGAAAAAATGATCCTACCAGGCTTATGTCTTTGAATATATAAATAAAGGGAGCAGAGCTCACCACAAAGTCAAAAATACTCTGCAAATAAAAGATGGCTTTTGCTCAACATCTCAAACCCAAAGTATTTGAAAAAAGGAATTTCATTTGTGATTGAATATGGACAGAGGTCATTCATAGCAATAGTGAACCTTTATTGATTAAAATAACACATAAACACAATACTAACCCAATATAAAAGAAAATGATGGGTCAGAGGTAGTAACCATGGATCCAGGGAATCAAATGTCATCCATATAATTCATTAGTAATTACATTTTATAAATAATTATTGGTTGGACTGAGAGCTCTCAGAGAAGAGGGACAGACATAGAGAGCAAAGAAATGCAGAAAAAAGAGTGGCCACTAAAAAATGTGGCTGCTATATTGGTGTATTCCTCTCTGTCTATGTGAGGATTGACACTCCACCCAAGATTCTCCAACTAACGCATTTCAGGCTCTACTGGGCTTATTCATAGAACTGTAACGGGACCAGGAAAATATGAATAATGGGATCATATGTCCAGAATCAGTGGCATCAAACCTTAAAGTAGCTGTAAACCCTTACATATACCCAGTGAAGTGACTACCCTCAGGTGATACACAGAGATTAAACACATTCTCCTATGTAAGGTGTACCTGTTTAGTTTTCTTTAGACTTCTCTTCTCTACATATGTTCAAAGTGCAGAATTTTTAAAGCTTGTCTGAGGTCTCAGAAAGCAGGGGGCAGGGAGCTGAAGTTACACTCTGCAGAGTTCAGTGAGAGCTAACTGGAGGGAACATACACCCCCCCCCCTTCTTCACACAGGAACAGAGCAGAAGCTGTCAATCACAGTCTGTGTACTGGAGCTCCCTCCTCATCATAATTTTTTTACTTGGTGTCAGGATAACTTTTTAGAAGTGACTCATGCTGATAGCAGAGGAAGGAGGCAGCAGACAGAAATGACACTTAGTGCTCTGGATTGAGAGAAGTACACACTATAGAGGGATATGCTTTGTTCGTATTTCATGTCTGAGGTTTACAACCACTTTATTGTGGACTTAAGGAGACAGCTGGGCTGATCTGCACCAAATGGAATACAATCTTGTGTTCACTGTGGCTTGCTTAAATAATGAAGTCAGATTGTTTGACATGTGTGTGGGTGGGGTGTGGGTAGGACATGGTTACTTTTTTCCATGTTTTCCCACTTAACTCATTGGACGCTAAGCCTGGGTCACATAAAAAGACAGCCCTGGGGGGTGAGTTCTTCTGGGCTACACTAGGCAACTGCAACAGAATTGCTGTCCTACACTTGGGGTACCTTTTGCTTTGGTGCCGTTTTCACCAATATCCTCCAGTTGACTATTGGTCCCCTTGTAAATGTATGTCTTCCAACTACAGCTTGCAGTTATGAGGACCATGCCGAATAGTAACCACAAACACCTGTCCAGTGCTTTCCACTACTGTCCCCAGTAGCAAGGTGGGTAGAGAGTAGCTAGCACAGACTCCAATGTGCACTTGACTTTAACTCGTGAGTTTCTGTACCTCTGAACAGGTTTGGAACCTCTGTGGTGTAGATCTGCTCCTGTTGCCATGGAATACGAAGCACAATGTAGGGAGTGCCGACTGTCTCCCTTGCTGCTGATGGCTGTTCCACCTATGACAGGTACATGCTATCAACAGGCAAACGACTGACTGTAGATCTCCATTGCCCATGGCAACCACCTCATGTAGAACTTGTATTAGGATGACTTTAAATGCTGGCTTGACTCTTCATACCCAATGTGCTAGTGACCCACGGCTTGAAGAAGTGTGCTAGTTACTTGCATTACACCCCTTTAACCACCTTCCGCCCGCCCTACAGTACAATGACGGGCGCAAGGTGGTTCTCTCGTTCTGATAGGACGTCATATGAGGTCCTACAATTCTCACTGCGCATGCGCGGCTCAGGGAGCCTGCAGCGCGGCGATCGCCAGTGTGCTGTGTCCCTCGGACACAGCAGATCACGGAAAGAGCCGAAGATGTCGGCTCGGTCATGTGATCAGCTGTGTCCAATCACAGCTGATCACATGTAAGCACGGAAATGCCGGTTATTGGCATTTCTCTCCTCTCGAGCTGTCACGCTGACAGCTAGAGAGGAGAGCCGGTAATCGGCTTTCCGCGGAGGGGACATGTACACTGATTATCAGGGCACTGATGATCACTGTGGCCCCAGAAGTGCCACCTGTCAGTGCTCATCAGTGCCATGTGCCAGTGCCCATCAGTGCCACATACCAGTGCACATCAATGCCACATATCAGTGCCCACCTGAGCTGCCTTTCAATGTCACCCATCAGTGCCAGTCAGTGCCACCTATCAATGCCAATCAGTGCTGCCAATCAGTGCCACCTATCAGTGCCAGTCAGTGCTGCCTAACAGTGCCAGTCAGTGCCGCCTATCAGTGTCATGTATCAGTGCTGCCTTTCAGTGCCCATCAGTGATGCATGTCAATGCCCATCAGTGCAACCTACCAGTGCAGCCTATCAGTGCCCATCACTGCAGCCTCATTAGCGCACATCAGTGAAGGTGAAAAATCACTTATTTACAAAATTGTATAACAAAAACTAAGAAAAAACTTTTTTTTTCTCAAAATTTTCAGTGGTTTTTGGTTTGTTTAAGAAAAAATAAAAATCCCAGAGGTGATTAAATACCACCAAAAGAAAGCTCTATCTGTCTCAAAAAAATGATAAACATTTCATACGGGTACAATGTTGCATGACTGTGCAATTGTCATTCAAAGTGTGACAGCGCTGAAAGCTGGAAATTGGCCTGGGCAGGAAGGGGGTATAAGTGCCCTGTAGGCTAGTGGTTAAATAATGTCAGACCAGGCAGAAAGCAAGGTTTAACACTTTACTTAATAAAAGTGCCAAAAACATGACAAAGTCCCATGAACAAGAACAGTCATTTTTCCTAAGTCCTTAATATTACTCAGGCTATGTGCTGCACTGGCATATCTGCAAAGGTAGTGTCCATGTGAATAGAGGTCCATCAGTGGCATTCTCCAGGAGCTGGTGTCTTCGGGGCAAACCCCAGGCTCCAGTGGGCCCTTACAAAGTGACGGGCTTCCAGACGTTAGCAGATGTTAGTAACTTCAATCGGCTGAGGATCAGCAGCACAGAAGCCGGAAGAGAGCTCAGAGTTCAAGCTCTTTCTCTCTCGCTTCTACTCCCAGACTCTGGACCACTGTCCCTTTTTATAGTGACAGGACCAATGGGGTCAGACCCAAAAAAACTCCAAATACAAGACCTGGGAAATACAGTTAACCCCACACCTCCTGTCCAGGGCAGTACCTAAATAACTAATTTCAACCCACTTAGAGACGTTCCTCTGTGTATCCTTTCACACTTTTAGTTTGGCCCTGACCACAGTGGAAGTTGGGTTTTCAGAGGTAGTACCAGGAATGCAGTACTCTGGGATGAAGAATTTGCCTCACATACACAGAGAATGACCTATAGGCTCACTGACCCAATTTATAATGAACAATTTCAGCATCAAAGGACAAAATTCATTTTAGGAATGTAGGAATCATAGTGGAATTTAGTTTCTCAACACTGGAACAGAAAATGGTCCAGAGGAGTATGCTTGAGTACAGAAAGCACAATCCGTAATGAAGTTGTCAGGGCTCCCGGGTATGACCAGAGGTATGTGACTGACGCAGGGAAACGCAGACTTCAGATATGTTATAAACAATATAATTTATTAACACTAAAAATACAAACATAAACGCAGTGCAATACTAAAACATAACACAGTGCAAACGAACCAAACCAAACCACCCACAGATAACAGTACATACAATGCAAGCGTCGTCAGGCGGGCTGGGTCAATAACAATCGGGCAGGTAGGTACAGGGGGAGCAAGCGGAGAATGGTCGGGGTCACAAGCCAGGTTCAGCAGGTAGCGGGCAGCGTGGTACAGAGGGTCAGGCAGAGGGATGGTCAGGAACGAGCCGGGGTCAGAGCAGGAGAGGGTCAGCGTAATCAGAACAGGCAGAGTTTGGCAACAAGGAAATGTACTAGCAGGAACACAGGAACAAGAATGCAGGATTACAAGATACAGGGCCCAGGAAAAACACACACACCAAGGCAAAGACTGCAGGTCTGGCCATCACTTAAATACACCTGCATAAGCAGTTTCAGGTGTTTGGCTGGCTGCAGGGTGGAGTCTCTGATTGCTGGGAGCACCCGCTGGCCAGCCCTGGTACTGCAGCCCACAAGGCAGGTGAGTCCCACCATTACTGGCAAGTCCATTCCTAACAGAAGTATTTAATAACCTGTTTGGATCCTGTTTATGCTAGGTCATAAATATGTTCTGAAGTCCTATGGCGTCCATGATGTCCGGACGTTGTAGAACTATAGCCCCAAGCCTGCAAAGACAGGCAAAAATGGCTTCCCAGGTAGTAGCTTTTCAACTTGAAGGAAAGCGTTTGGAATAAATGCATGCTGGGTTGATTATGGGTAGGCTCAGGATTGGATCTACTGGATGGAAGAAGAAAATCGTTTGTCTTGGTTCTTCTATGAAGGACCAAAAATCACCACAAAATGAAATCTAAAGTGAAACAGTGGGCTTCACGGGCATTCAATCTCTGCGCAAGGTATAGCATTTTTGTGGTTTTTATCTATAGTGACAGGGCAATTTGCCCCCTCTAACAGCCACTGTTGGAGAATACATTTTACAGCTAGCAGTTCAGTTTCTGAAAGAACAATTCTACACTGGTGTGAAGAAGACATGGGGATGTGATTTCAAAAGAAAAATTGGAACAGATTGCTTTGACCTCTTACAGAAGTATAGACCTGCAAATTGAAGAACAGCTAACATCAGGAGGTTTCAATAAAAGAGCAAGTAAAAAAAACTCCTTCAAAAGCCTACATGGCTTCCATTTAGTAACAGTAGTGATTGGGGAAAAAATAAAAGAGAAATCAGTTGAGAGTTTTGTTTCCGCAAAATTTCTTCTAGAGCAGAATTGGTCATTTTTGCAGTTTCTCTGAAATTATTACACTCATCCCTAGTTGTTTAATTGAATGTTTAAAATGTTTAATTTTATGAAAGGATATTGCAGATTTTTCATTTCCTTTGACCTTGCAACCTTTATTTGAATAGCTCCCACCTGTCTCAGCCTTTAGGAAAATATTACCAACATACATATCAACCATCTCTTGTGAGTACTGGAAACGAAAGGAAAACTATCATTTTTGTAAGTTTTTGAACTGATGTGTTATATCTGTTGTTTTGTCAAATGTATATAATCTTTGTTTTATAAATGAGCATTTAATATACTGTACAACAAAGGATTTCCAAAGCACTATAAGAATTAAAAAGAATAGCTTTGTCTGATTTAAAGCTCAAAAAAGCTGTCCAATTTGGATTGAGTCATTTATATGACTCATTCATTTGCTGCATCGCCGGAGACATTCTGCACCTCTGAGGGGTTCCCAACTGACAGCTCTTCTGCTGTTGTCCCACTCTCTACCTCCAGTCTCCATGCCTGTACACACAGGTGGATCTTTCAGCTAGTTTGCAGACCTTTTTCTGATCTTGCTACTGCTGTGTCCCTCCTGAATTGATGGCCTCCCCCCCAGGCAGCTGCTTCCCTCTTTGACTCTGTGACATCATGTGCCACCACTGGGCCCTGCTGTGACTGCCTGCCCCTTCCTGCTGGGACCCCTCTCTGTCTCTCTTTTGTGACCCCTCCACCCACCTCATTTTCACTCACCCTCATACCTGACCCTCCCATCAACATCTCTTCCTCATACCTGACCCATCCACCTACCTACCCTCCTAACACCTGTCCTGTACACCTACCTTCTCATACCTGACCATCCAACTACCTCCTCATACCTGTCCTGTCCATTTGCTTTCTCATACCTGACCTGTACACCAAGCTCCTCGTACCTGACCCATCCACCTACTTCCTATTACCTATCCTGTCCATCTACCTCCTCATACCTGTCCACTTAGCTTCTCATACCTGACCTGTCCATGGTGAGCCCCCAGGGGGCCACAGCAAGTCATCATGACCCCCAATTTCCACCATATGACTGCACTGTTTCACAATTGCTGTTGTATTGTCATTATTACCCCTTTGTTGTCCATGTATTCTAACAATTGCAGTGACAAAAACATGGGCAGTCGTGACATCAGTACCCGTGGAACTCATCAGCAAATGCAACGCAATGACAAAGTACAGTGAGTACAATTTAGGGAAGGGAAGGAAAATTTGTGCTGGAAGTGGTTTTGTCATGGGGGACGGGGGGGGGGGGGATGTTGTACTGGAAGGTGAAAGGAATTTTTGCCTGGAAAGCACTCTGAGGGAAATTTTATGAAAGCTGAAGCAGCTGGAACCTAAAGCAGCTTTTTATTTTTCATTTTTAACTGAACAAGCTGAAGATGGAAGCTAATTGGTTCCAGTGCACAGCTGCTCCTGATTGTAGCTTCTTCACTTTTGATTAATTTCCCTCCTCTGTGTTTTATTTACTTTTTACCTCTGCATTGTGTGCAATACCAACTCCTGACCTCTGTGTGTAACTTACTACAAGCAGCATATAGAGTGCATCAGTCAGGATGAACCCTCTGTTCATCAGAGTCACCCTTTACATCAAAGTCCCCAGCATTTCCCTATAGGTCATAGTTCCCAGAGTCCCTCCTTACATCAGAGTCCACAGTGTTCTCTCTTACACCAGAGTGCCCCCCTAACATAAGAATTCGCAGAGCCCCCCTTAAATCAGGGTTTGCCTTGGGGACCCTCCTACACCGCCAACCACCCCAGGGTCCTCTTCTCCTAACCTTGGACTACCCAAGGGCCCTGTCCTCCACCAAACCTCCAAGGACCTGCTGACCAACCTGGGGCCTTCTCCTTCTCCACCAATTATCCTAGGGCCTGCTCCTTATCTGCCAACCTCCCAGGGGTCCTCTCCTCCTCCCTCAATCACCTTGGGGGCCCTCTCCTCCTCCCCCAGGTGCCCTCTCCTACCCCAGGTGCCCTCTCTCCTCCTCCCCCAACCACCTTAGTGGCTCTCTCCTCCTCCCCCAACAACCCATGGACCCTTTCTTCCTTTACCAATCTTTCTGGAGCCCCATTCTCCTCCACCAACCATCTTAATCACCACCTTAATCAGCCACAGAACCTGTGTAATTAATGAGTTCAGTTTTAAAGGGATGAGGTGGCAACCCTACCTGGGACCCGCAACAGCCAAGCAAGGTGGAGAGGGAGCAGGCAGACCAGACAGACCGTGTAACCACTACCGTTGCAAGGACACACCCACCACCCAAATCCTCCAATAGAATGTCATTGGACAGCAAAACTCCAGACAGAGAAGGCTAGATGAGTGTCAGCGCACAGTAGTGACACCTGGTGGCTGCAGCAATGGAACTCCAGCGCACTGCTCCAATCACTATATCCTTGGATCTAAAGCAATCTACAGCCTGTTCAAGTGATAACCTCTGAAGTCTTATGGCGTCTTCCTCTCTAAATGTTGCGCGACCACACCAGCTGCTCCCCGCACGCTATCCCACTACACTCTCCTACCTTCGAAGCTGATCCAGTCTGCTAAAAAAAAAACAGGAGGGGATTCATCCTCTTAGACTGATCGGATAGTAGTCAGGAGTAAACAGACAGCGAAGTTCATTTACTCCCGGCTACCCATAGAGTAGAGCAGTTTCTGTCCATGTCCACTCTGCATACACTGAGAAGATACTGATCTGTCATCTGCCCGCTCTGCTCCGATCAGCAAGGGAACTGTGAGTTGATCCCCTGATGATAGGGACAGAGTCTGCCCTGCCTTGGGATATTGCCATTTTTTAGTGTGACTTTAAGTGTACTTCTGCCCAGACTGCAATGTGTTTGCTACTTACTACATGTCTGTGTTAGTGATTTTTCATAACAAAGTTACAATATTCAAAGAGCTATTTTGAGTTTTCACATACATGTGATAATATATTGTCTCAGATAGAGGACACCTTATTGGCCATGTGGTGGTAATTAGTATTTTTTGTAATTGGTTTTCTCAAAATAATGTTATGAAATACAAATTACAATCAGTTCCTCTTTAGATAATGTGATAAAAGAACCCCAGTAAAGGTATTACTCCTTTATGAGAACTTTTTATACATGAAAGTAGTTATTGGGGTTTTAATTAATGACACACCGCTGTAAAACCACAGCATATTGCACTCCAACCCTGAAATGCACATAATCACTAACTGAATCACAGTCATTTCCTTAACAAGTAAAAAACTCCCTGCTTCAAATTTACATGTGATGCAGGGGTCCTTTCCTAATTTAGCATCTCAGCAACTTAGTTCTGCTTTTGCTTTCCTGTGGACGGACTTTTTAATATACACATATGTATAGTCAAAGGTTAATTTAAGCTATTTATTCATCTATAAAGGGAGTCAGATTTTACTCAGGACAGCTGTGGAAGTTCTCACCAAGTGAGGCTTGAAAAACCCCATTTGTAATTAAAAGACATCAGCCACAGTTAGGCTTATGCAAGAGTCTTAAAGGATAAGTTCACCTTTTCTAACATGTTACATATGACACTATTCAGGGCGTCACATGTAACATGTTAACTCTGCAGCTGCTCCAGCACCCTCTCCGAGTCTCCACTGTGACAGTAGACCAGGGATCTTGTCCCCATGTCTGCTATCTCAATTCAAAAAAGACACAGTGGGTCTCTGCCAGGGCCGCTGCTAGACTATTTTGCACTCTAGGCAAGGTCTGCTACTTGCACCTCCCCACCCCCCCCCCCCCATTTTCCGTAAGTCCATTAAAAACCAGAAACCTCAGTGGCAGCCATTATCAGATTATGTCAGCTCTCTATGTGAGGGCAAAAAATTAAAAGATAATCAGTTTAAGGCTCAACCAGGATTGTATAGGCTTTTTGTGTAAATATTTGTGGCCAGAGCATAATAAACAATTCTCTTTATTGAGCAATCAACTTATAAAACACTTAAAAACATTTCCATGATCTCCTAGATGTACTGAGACTGGGGTTGATTGCTGCTTACTTATAAATATAAACTGTCAGAGTATTGCTTAATCATTATAAACACTTGTGGATGATAATAAAGATATTCGTAATATATGGAAACTAAAGTCTCCCCTGTAGCTGATGGGCTTGCATTAATGATAAATCGTCCAAAATCAATATCCAAGGTTGTAATCCCAAAGTGCTGTCAATCTTCTTAGGATAGCAATGGTAGCGCTACAGTTCCATGAGTGGGTCGCCACAGATAACAAGGACCTGTGATTCCAAAGAGAGGCAGTAGTCTCTATAATGAATTTCCTCCAACGGATTCTCCCCTCTACCATACTGGATACAAAATGTACAAAGACAATGGTGTATGGACTTCCAAGCTTGTAGAGTGTGTGTGGGGGGGAACTCAAGTATAATCCAAGTGAGGAAGATGACGGACACGGACACACACACGGACACACACACACGGACACACACACACACACACACACACACACACACCACCCCCCCCCCCATAAATTGGCGACTCATATAGAATGTGCGATCATTTTCAATGAAACATGCAATGTAGATGATAAAGTTGCTAAAGATAATAATAATATATATGTTTAATTTGAGGGTATGGACATCCAAATTGGAGGAAGGGTTTAGGAATTACATCTCTTAAGAGTAGCCATCCCTCCCTTTTTCAAGGGACCAAAAGTAATTAGACAATTGAATCAAAAGTTGTTTCATGGCCAGGTGTGGGCTACTCCTTCAATATTTCTTTATCAATTAAACCGGTAAAAGGTCTGGAGTTGATTCTAAATTTGCATTTGCATCTATTGCTGTGAACCTACATCATGCGTTCAAAGGAGCTGTCCATGCAAGTGAAACAGGCCATTGTAAGGCTTTAGAAACAAAACAAATCCATCAGAGAGATCGCAGCAACATTAGGAGTGGCCATATCAACAGTTTGGTACATTCTGAGGAAAGAAGAACCATCTGGTAAGCTCCGCAACATAAAAAGGCATGGACGGCCACGGAAGACAACAGTTGTGGATGATCACAGGATCCTCTCTATGGTAGATAAAAACCCATTCACAACATCCAGACATGTGAAGGATACTCTCCAGGAGGTGGGTGTATCATTGTCAAAGTCTACAATCAAAAGAAGACTTCAGGAAAGCAAATACAGAGGGTTCACCACAAGGTGCAAACCATTCATAAGCCTGAAGAATAGAAAAGCCATATACGTTCAAATGAGAAAAAGGAGAGAAGCGCCTCTAAGTGCAATAAGTCTTTTAATTCAAGTCTAAATGTAGAAACACTCACATGTGTGAAGTAATCATAAGCATAAAAACCGTGGTTAACAATAGTTAACGGTGGGGTGGTAACCCGGGTGAAGAGCCGTCATCTCTCTGCGATGTGGGGAGGTCAGCTCTCGGCTGGAACAGCGTGGTGGCTGGAGGGGGAACAGTGGTGAGGCCAGCCTTCATGCACGTCCTCCCTCAAAGCCGGATGGAACGCACGCTGGAACGTAGCGGCGGCGTGGCCGTGATGACGTCAGATCCCAGGGTGCACTGCGACGCGTTTCGGAGCATGCACTGGCCGTGGAAGGCGGAAGTGCACTCCTTTTTCAAGCAGGGGGAAGTGGATGAACAGGGGTGAATATATAGGGAACGTGAGTCTAATTGATCAATTAACCAGTGATTGACCATTGCTGTCAGGTGAATAGTGTAAAGTCATGGATGTTAACTGGGGGGTAAAAGGAAACCAAATGGAAAAAAGAGAGGATGTAATAAATAAGAAAACGGAAGACGAAAGAAAAAAAAAAAAAAAAAAAAAAAAAAATTATGTTCTGGGAGATTAGTGGGGTAAAATGTTCACCTTGCAGCACTGGCACATCAATTATGTAACAGTAGTGAGCAGATATTTAGTGGTAATACAGCATGATTGCAAGATGATACAGCATGATTGCAAGATGATAAACATATTGGTAATAATACATGCAGATGACATTATAAAAAGTAAATTGCATTGTAAAAAATTGTAAAAAATAGAATAAAATATAAATAATGAACAAAAGGTTATAAATAATAAACTAAAAATTGGATAAAAAAAAAAAAAAAAAAAAAAAAAAAAATTCGATAAAAAATTTGATTAAAAAATTCGATTAAAAAATTCGATAAAAAAAAAAAAATTATAAAGAAAGGGGGGGGGGGGAAGTATCATTGTGAGTGTTGAGTGGCTGTGAATGGGAGATTGTAGTGTTTATAGTATAGTGTTAATGTCTAATTCCTCGTTGAGTCCGCCTGGGGACAATGTATCTAATGTAAATATCCAATAAGTTTCTTGTGAACAGAGTTTTTTGAAACGATCAGACTCAGAGAGATTGTTGTGTATGGATTCTAAGACCCATACTTGTAGGCCATCAGTGGATTTTTGGTGATATTCAAGGAAGTGGCGGGGGACGCTATGTTTGTCTTTACCATCTTCAATAAGACGTCTGTGCTCGCCAAACCTGGCGCGGAGGGGTCTGATGGTTCGTCCCACATATAGGAGGCCGCAAGGGCAGGATATACAATAGATCACATGATCAGTGGAGCAGTTGTAAAATTCTTTGAATGAATAGGTTTTTCCTTTTGTGGTGAAGTTTTTTTGTCCGTGTTCTTCACCACAAAAGGAAAAACCTATTCATTCAAAGAATTTTACAACTGCTCCACTGATCATGTGATCTATTGTATATCCTGCCCTTGCGGCCTCCTATATGTGGGACGAACCATCAGACCCCTCCGCGCCAGGTTTGGCGAGCACAGACGTCTTATTGAAGATGGTAAAGACAAACATAGCGTCCCCCGCCACTTCCTTGAATATCACCAAAAATCCACTGATGGCCTACAAGTATGGGTCTTAGAATCCATACACAACAATCTCTCTGAGTCTGATCGTTTCAAAAAACTCTGTTCACAAGAAACTTATTGGATATTTACATTAGATACATTGTCCCCAGGCGGACTCAACGAGGAATTAGACATTAACACTATACTATAAACACTACAATCTCCCATTCACAGCCACTCAACACTCACAATGATACTTCCCCCCCCCCCCCCTTTCTTTATAATTTTTTTTTTTTTTTTTTAATCGAATTTTTTAATCAAATTTTTTATCGATTTTTTTTTTTTTTTTTTTTTTTTTTTTTTATCCAATTTTTAGTTTATTATTTATAACCTTTTGTTCATTATTTATATTTTATTCTATTTTTTACAATTTTTTACAATGCAATTTACTTTTTATAATGTCATCTGCATGTATTATTACCAATATGTTTATCATCTTGCAATCATGCTGTATCATCTTGCAATCATGCTGTATTACCACTAAATATCTGCTCACTACTGTTACATAATTGATGTGCCAGTGCTGCAAGGTGAACATTTTACCCCACTAATCTCCCAGAACATAATTTTTTTTTTTTTTTTTTTTTTTTTTTCTTTCGTCTTCCGTTTTCTTATTTATTACATCCTCTCTTTTTTCCATTTGGTTTCCTTTTACCCCCCAGTTAACATCCATGACTTTACACTATTCACCTGACAGCAATGGTCAATCACTGGTTAATTGGTTAATTGATCAATTAGACTCACGTTCCCTATATATTCACCCCTGTTCATCCACTTCCCCCTGCTTGAAAAAGGAGTGCACTTCCGCCTTCCACGGCCAGTGCATGCTCTGAAACGCGTCGCAGTGCACCCTGGGATCTGACGTCATCACGGCCACGCCGCCGCTACGTTCCAGCGTGCGTTCCATCCGGCTTTGAGGGAGGACGTGCATGAAGGCTGGCCTCACCACTGTTCCCCCTCCAGCCACCACGCTGTTCCAGCCGAGAGCTGACCTCCCCACATCGCAGAGAGATGACGGCTCTTCACCCGGGTTACCACCCCACCGTTAACTATTGTTAACCACGGTTTTTATGCTTATGATTACTTCACACATGTGAGTGTTTCTACATTTAGACTTGAATTAAAAGACTTATTGCACTTAGAGGCGCTTCTCTCCTTTTTCTCATCTACAGAAGTTGCTACAGCTTATTTGGAAGCCTTGCCCTCAGTGCCACACGGAATCCTACGCTCTTCATACAGTAGCCACTAATACCACCATCACCCATACTACCATTTCCCAGGACTTTGCAGTGTTTGCGCTGTTACAACCCTTCCTCATTTTTTCTGAATCATATACGTTCAAATGAGCTGTCCATGCAAGTGAAACAGGCCACTGTAAGGCTTCAAAAATGAAACAAACCCATCAGAGAGATAGCAGCAACATTAGGAGTGGCCAAAGCAACAGTTTGGTACATTCTGGGGAAAGAACGCACTGGTGAGCTCAGCAAAATAAAAAAGCATGGACGGCCATGGAAGACAACAGTGGTCCACCATTTGAATTTGTATAGGTGTTAGTATTGGAATGATATAAGCAACATAAGAGTTAGCCATTTATACTGATAAAACGACATGCACAGGGGATATATATATGGGGCGTTCAGGTCAAACTAGGACTTTTAATTTTACAGGTATAAAAAGGGATGCTAGTGTGGTGGTACTACACGCAGTAGTAAGTGGCATGTGTGTCCTATTACTGATAGGCGGCACACACGCCATGGGCCAGTTCAGAGACCTATAATCAAGATGGCAGACACCAGTGTTAGTGCGTGTATGGAACAGTGCGTGGTGATGAAGTTTCTTGTGAACGAACGTGCAAAACCCACAGTTAACTACAGAAGACTTCAAGCACAGTATGGTGATGAGACGCTCAGGTGCAGAAAGACATTTGAATGGTGTAAATGTTTCAAAGATGGCCGTACATCCATCAGTGATGATCCTGGCCGTGGTGGTTCCCAGCCCACAGCAGTCATTCCTGTGAACATGAAGCACGTGGAGTGCCTGATTCTGGATATTCGACACATAACCTGTTGTGAAATCGCACAAGAGACGATTCTTTCTGTGGGAACGCTGAACGCAATGACAATGATGAAGCGAAGCAGGCTGTTCTAGGATGGTTCAAGTGCACTGACAAATCTTTCTATGCCGAAGCTTTCTAGGCATTAAACACTGCGATACATGTATGAATGTAGCAGGGGAGTATGTTGAAAAATATATGCAGTGTCCACTCCATGAAATTTGTTCTTTTGTTATATAAACTCAAAAGTCCCAGTTTGACTTGAATGCCCTTATTTAAAGAATATCTATGGTCAAGATGTAAAATTTACAATACGTATATTCATTTCTACATTTTTTTTCAATTATTTCTAACCTACTCCTACCGTATTACTCTGAATGATCTTGAAGTTTGTAAACTTAATTTGTGAAGATCCCAACATTTACTTCCTCGAATTCTGTGACACGTATTCACTATGTCCTGAGAGTAGGCACTGCTGTGTCACACATTTCACAGAGCCTGCCTTCTGAACTAAAGAGCTGCTAAGAGGAGGAGTTTCAGTAGTGGATTTAATACAGGAATTGCAACTTGCAAGCAGCAAGGTACCAAGGGATATGCAGTCCTTAGAGATTGAAATTAAATAACAGAGAAGCTGAAAAGCTTGTAGAGCATCCAGGAAGTTGCGGAAAGAGACACCCAGGAGACAGGCAGTACTCACAACGTGAAAGGAAATTTTTCTAGTAAGCTTCTGTCGGATTATCAAAAATCACAATTGTTTGTATTGTTATAACAACTCTGATGTTAAGAAATGAAAGTGTATGCTGTGACCATAGATCTCCTTTGATTATAAGAATTAAGACGTGGGTAGTAAAACAGAAAGATGAAGCTCTCCAGTTTAGGTTCTTTATACACACATGCATACATGACAATTATGGCCTGTTTGAGGAAAAGATGACCACAGTTTGAGGAATAGAAATGCAGAACCAGTTTGTAGTGAGGAAGAAGGCTTTGCATCTTTTCAGGTTGTAAATACAGTATTGTTATACAGATGCTCATGAACAATGACTGTTATTTTCTGGGGAAATGATTTTCATATAGTATGTGATGCCATAACTTATGATGGTCATGATGAGTAGAGGTGAACAGACCAAAAATCGTTCAGATTTTAGTCTGCATGAATTGATCCCAAAACCTTCTGTCAAATATGTGTCCTGCAAATTGGCAAATCAGCAAAATTAGGTTTTATTGTATTTTAGGTGTGTGTATGTGGAGAGGTGTTGGTGCTGGAGTGGGGCAGGGGAATACTAGATCACTACTTGTCACTGGTCCCGCTTGCAGACTCAATAAATTATGGGATCATTAGTTATGCATGGAGCAGTCCTGATAAGTTAGGACCAACCTGTCCAATCGCAATTACCACAGAAATGGTAGATTTACAGAGAAGTTACATTGTGGTTTATTCAAAGTCTATAAAGTGGGTCAAATTAGGAGAGACATACACCTTAACCACTTGCCATCCTGAGGATTTACCCCCCTTCCTGACCAGGCCTGTTTTTGCTATTCAGCGCTACACTAATTCAACTGATAATTGCGCGGTCATGCAATGCTGCACCCAAACGAAATTCTCGTCCTTTTTTTCACACAAACATAGCTTTATTTTGGTGGTATTTGATCACCTGTGCGCTTTTTATTTTTTGCGCTATAAACAAAAAAAGACCAAAAATTTTGAAGAAAAATTATATTTTTTTTACTTTCAGCTATAAAAAATATATAGTAAACTCAAAGTTAGTTATAAATTTAGGCCAAAATGTATTCTGCTACATGTTTTTGGTAAAAAAAAATCCCAATAAGTGTATATTGATTGCTTTGTGTGAAAGTTATAGCGTCTACAAACTATGGTATAGATACTGCAATTTACGCCATTTTTTTGCTATACAGTGCTGCACTAGTTTAAACGGACAATTGCACGGTCATGCAATGCGGCACATAAATTAAATTTACGTCCTTTTTTTCACACAAATAAAGCTTTCTTTTGGTGATATTTGATCACCTGTGCGCTTTTTATTTTTGGCGCTATAAAAAAAAAGTTTTAAAAAAATTTGTTTTTTAAAAATATTTTCTCATTTCTGTCATAAAAAAAATCCAAAAAACTAAAATTTCGTCATAAATTTAGGCCAAAATGTATTCTGCTACATGTTTTTGGCTAAAAAAATCCCAATAAAGTGTATATTGATTGCTTTGTGTGAAAGTTATAGCATTTACAAACGATGGTATAGAGTGGAATTTACACAGCTTTTACTTTCTGTTTCTTGAGGTGCTAAAATATCAGGACAGTACAAATATGACAATGACCCCTTTTCGGAAAGTAGACACCCTAAGCTATCTGCTGAGAGGCATATTGAGTCCATGCAAGATTTATTTTTTGTACACAAGTTTTTGAAAAATGACAAAAACATTTTTTTTTTTAACACAAAGTTGTCATTTAAGTTATATATTTTTCACACAAGCCATGGGTATATGTGGAATTACACCCCAAAATACATTCTGCTACTTCTACCGAGTATGGGGATACCACACGTGAGACTTTTTGGGAGTCTAGCCAAATTAAAAAGAGAAGAAATCTCTTTTTGGGATGTACTGCCATGTGCATTGATCATGTCCAGGAACTTAGCCCCGGTTCACATATATGCGGCCGTGTGGGCCGCGTTTTGCGCAGGCACGAGAGCACGTTCATTTGAATGGACTCCCATGCCCCGTAACACGCAGATAAGAAGTCCCTGAACTTCTTCCAAAAATGCAGCCCGCACAGAAATCTCAGTTCCCAGTATAGTTGCGTCTTCCAGTGCGGGCGGCTTGCCATTAGAACTAATGGCACACGCCCGCGGGTCCGCATTTCTCTGTGCGGGTGATGCGGCTGCACGGATTTTCATGCAGATCCGCAGCAGCACCACCTGCACAGATGTGAACCTAGCCTTAGACTTTTGAAACATATTAATGAAGTGGTAGAAAAACTGCACTTGGAGCTTTGCATCTAACAAAAATCTAAATCCAAGCTCCCCCAGCTGTCTTCACCAACCACACACAATACCACTGCTGAAGCAAAATTAAAAGGAATTGTGCTGTGTTACTAAATTCGATGTGTTGGTTATATGTATCCCAATACAAAGGATCATAATAGTATTCCAAAAAATGTGGCATGTGTCTGAACATAGCCATATAAATGATGAAAAAAAAATTCGGAGAGTGACACACCAATAAAGAAAAATATCAATTCATAAATCAATAAACATAGTACCATATAGAAGTTCACCACCTATATGTAAATGTCCAAATAAAATGAGTGAGTTGCTCATTAACATTTCTTTTGTTTCCATGGGTGGGAAAGGTGTCTGGTGGAGGGAGTCATTAAGGTCACCTGGCAGGGGGTCTTCATGAAGAATTTGAGGTGTGAATGGTAAATAACATATCCTTTGTTTCCAAGGGTGGGAGAGGTCTGAGGAGTGAATTAGTCATTACAATGTGTGACAAGCTTGGTAGGAATATCCTCTGCTCAGTGTTTTTGCCATTTGAGTACCTTGAAAACACTTTGCATGCATTCTCCATAATGAAAAAAGGCTCTGGACAGCATCAGGAACTGGAAGAGTTAAAAAAAAATTCAAACGCAAACGCTTATAAATGCGTTTTGCTGCGTTTAGCCGTGTTTACAAGCATTTTGTGTTTGAAACCCTGATAAAATCGACTGCTGAAAGCAAGTTTTCTGCATTCAAAAAAATGACTGTAAACTCAAATGCCTGTAAACGACTGTAAACGAAGATGTGTACATGGACACATAGGAAAACAGGGTGAGTTCAGGGGCTGCTGAAAAAAATGCTGAACAGCTCCTGAGTTTATCAGCTGCAGTGTACATGAGCCCTAATGCTACTTTCACAATGATCTGCCACAAAAACACATAGGCATTTTTACCGCTCTGAGCGTTTCAAAGGACGCATGACTTTTTAAGTCATGACTGCACCAAAAACGCTTCTCAGAGGCGTTTTCCATTGATTTCAATGGGAAGAGGCGTTTTGGGGGCTTTTTTTAACTCACCAAACATGCCCCAAAGATGCTGCAAGGAGTTTTTACACCGCACTGCAAGCGCACCGCCTCAGTGTGAAAACATCTGGATGGCCGGTCAGTGTGCGTGGTCTATGTGCGCTCATCTTCCTCTTCTTGCTGGCGTGCCCACTGAGATGGCTCTGCGTGCCATAGGTTCGCCATCACTGCCCTAAGCTATCTCCAGAGAGGCATATTGAGTCCATGGAAGATTTATTTTTTTTTCCCACAAGTTTCTGGAAAATGACAAAAACATTTTTATTTTTTTTTTACACAAAGTTGTCATTTAAATGACATACAGTCAGGTCCATAAATATTGGGACATCGACACAATTCTAACATTTTTGGCTCTATACACCACCACAATGGATTTGAAATAAAACAAACAAAATGTGCTTTAACTGCAGACTGTCAGCTTTAGTTTGAGGGTATTTATATCCAAATCAGGTGAACGGTACACGAATTTCAACAGTTTGCATATGTGCCTTCCACTTGTTAAGGGACCAAAAGTAATGGGACAGAATAATAATCATAAATCAAACTTTCACTTTTTAATACTTGGTTGCAAATCCTTTGCAGTCAATTACAGCCTGAAGTCTGGAACGAATAGACATCACCAGACGCTGGGTTTCATCCCTGGTAATGCTCTGCCAGGCCTCTACTGCAACTGTCTTCAGTTCCTGCTTGTTCTTGGGGCATTTTCCCTTCAGTTTTGTCTTCAGCAAGTGAAATGCATGCTCAATCGGATTCACGTCAGGTGATTGACTTGGCCATTGCATAACATTCCACTTCTTTCCCTTAAAAAACTCTTTGGTTGCTTTTGCAGTATGCTTTGGGTCATTGTCCATCTGCACTGTGAAGCGGCATCCAATGAGTTCTGAATCATTTGACTGATTATGAGCAGATAATATTGCCCGAAACACTTCAGAATTCATCCTGCTGCTTTTGTCAGCAGTCACATCATCAATAAATACAAGAGAACCAATTCCATTGGCAGCCATACATACCCACGCCATGACACTACCACCACGCTTCACTGATGAGGTGGTATGCTTAGGATCATGAGCAGTTCCTTTCCTTCTCCATACTCTTCTCTTCCCATCACTCTGGTACAAGTTGATCTTGGTCTCATCTGTCCATAGGATGTTGTTCCAGAACTGTGAAGGCTTTTTTAGATGTCGTTTGGCAAACTCTAATCTGGCCTTCCTGTTTTTCAGGCTCACCAATGGTTTACATCTTGTGGTGAACCCTCTGTATTCACTCTGGTGAAGTCTTCTCTTGATTGCTGACTTTGACACACATACACCTACCTCCTGGAGAGTGTTCTTGATCTGGCCAACTGTTGTGAAGGGTGTTTTCTTCACCAGGGAAAGAATTCTTCGGTCACCCACCACAGTTGTTTTCCGTGGTCTTCCGGGTCTTTTGGTGTTGCTGAGCTCCTGTATCTAGGCTGAGCACCCATCCAACCTTAAGGGGACCTCTGGACCTAGCAACCATATCATACATCTTCCAAGGCAGCATGACCTATCTATAGAAGGAAGCTCACCCACTCTAAGAGATCCTGGTGGTTATTTATTATACAGGCATTATCCATGCGCGTCCGGTGAGTGCGCAATTCTATTATTGGTTCCTGTTCTAACACCTGTCCTGGAAACTTGCTAAAGTGGATCATTCGAATTACAGTTATATTCATGAACTTTTTCATCATTAATTTTTATCTATATTTTGGAAAGTAGTTATTTATCTCTCCCAATCATTTGAAGCACTGCACTTTACGTATCTTGTCTTTGTATAAGGTTTACTGTGATTACCTTCAGTGCAATAGCCACTGACACTAGAGCGCTCATTTTGTATATATATGCTGTATCTGCTAACCCTTGTTACTAACAAAAGTCAATTGTTCTACTCATACAACTCCTAACTTTGATATAATTTGTTTAATCATGTAGAAAGAAATGCAGCCTCCTGCTTACCATAATCAGAAATGTGTGTGGGAACAGGGGTGGGGTGGACAGTGGTGCTATGTTGTGGTGGGGTTTTTTTTTTGTATACCCTGTATTGTTTAAGAATCTTGCACCTAACAACATATTGGTAGGGTGGTGAGATTTCTTGTACATTGTAAAATGTGTTGCTTGGTTAATATTAGCTTTATTTTGTTCCCAGCTGTACACTGTGAAAGTTAAGTTGTGATGCCGCCTTTTAGACTGTAAGCTCTTATGGGCAGGGCCCTTCTAACCCTCTTGTAAAGTGCTGTGCAAAATGTAGCATCATGTTTCTTTTTGCACAAGTAAATGAATGTACCTAATTGTGTTGCTGCTGTCAAAATAAATGTAGAATATGAACTATTTATGTATTTGTTGAATCAGTAAACCTTTTTTTCCCCTCAAGTGCAATGTATTAACATCCATAAAAATTTACAAAATAAACATTTTATTCTGCACACATGCAAGGTGTTACATAAAAATACCCCCCCCCCCCAAAGAAAAATAAACCTTAAAGCGGAGTTCCATCCTTTTTTTAATGTCCCTCTGTTAACACTGTTCCTGTGGCATCCAGCAAAATTAGGGTAATCATATATTGTTTTTCATATTGTAAAAACCTTAAAATCGTGTTTAAAGACTGCACTCCTGGCCCCGGCCGCCTAAGCGATGACGTATGAAGGCAATTCGCAAAGCCTCCTGGGATGTCGGTCCTGTATCCCAGGAGTCCTTTGGGTTCCTAGTTGCTGACTATTGCATTACTGAAAAAACAGAAATGACGCGAATGGGAAGAGTTTGGCGCCATTTTACTGGAGTCCTATGTGTGGAGAGGAAGTGTAACAGCTGTGTTGCGGACTGTGCTGGGCTATGTAAGCTGTACATGCAGAGTGTGTTTATTGCGCATTCTGTGAATGTAATTTGGGCACTTTGGTGACACTTTGGTGTCATTACTGCACAGGCGCAAGATCGAGTGGTAAAAAAAAAGAAATGATAATCAGTGCAAATACTGGAACCAAGTCCGAAAAGTCTAATAGTGGAAATAGTCTGGGTGACTTGGATTGGGGGGGTCCATATGGCTTTAAGGGCAAGCTTCATGCGGTACTGTAGCAGACTCTGTGTAGTAAAGGAGAAAAGAAGAAGCGCCTCTAAGTGCAGCAGACCACTTTAATTCAGCATAGAAGTAGGAACACTCCCATGTTAGTAGAGTAATACAGGCATGTTTAGTATAAGGTGTGGAAAACACCGTGTAGAACTGCTGTCACTGGTGCCTAATACATCCGCGTCTCACGCCTAATACGTCCTGCTACCACGTTTCTTCCAGTGAGACGCAGACGTATTAGGCACCAGTGACAACCGTTCTACACGGTGTTTTCCACACCATATACTAAACATGCCTGTATTACTCTACTAACATGTGAGTGTTCCTCCTTTTATGCTGAATTAAAGTGGTCTGCTGCACTAAGGGCTCGTTCACACTTGGCTGTTTTACCAACGCTTGCCAAACGCCCCTATAGCGTTTGGCAAGCGTTAGTCCGGCGTTTGCTGAGCGTTCTTTAACGCTCGGCAAACGCCGCATGCGCGGTTTAGCGGCGTTTGCCAAGCGTTAAAAATGCCCCACAAACGCCTATAATGCAGTTTGAATGGTGTTATCTCTCCGCAACCGCACCGCAAATGCCGGCCGGGCGTTTGCGGAGCGGCACTATAGACTAGAATAGGAGGCTTCAACGCCTCCTGACTCGACCAGAAGCGTCCGTTTTGCCATGACGCAAATGCTCCCGTTAGAACAGCACCATGTGCTGTAATGTGCAGAATTGGCAGAGGCGTTTGGGAAGTGGTAAAAACGCTTCCCAAACGCCTCTCTGCCGCCTGCATACAACGCTAGTGTGAACGTAGCCATAGAGGCGCTTCTTCTTCTCTCCTTTGCAAGATCGAGTGGTGCATGCTGGGATAGCCAGCAGCACCAACTTCAGGAAATAAAGACTTGTGGGCTTCAGATGCCCACAACCATCATGGCGCCTGCCTGCTTCCGAGATCCGGTAAACTTTTACTTATTTAAAACTAATTAGAAGGCTATAACAAATAACTTTATCATTTTTTAATGTTAAAGAATAAGCAATCCTCGGTCAGCTTTTAAAAAATATTTGTTATGCAGACTGGAGCTCCGCTTTAACAGCTCCAAAGCTGAATGTCAGGGAAAACTGTATTCAGCTGGTGGATAGGTAGAGTATTTAACATGTCAACCTGGGCCTTTGTTGTTGTTTTTATTTCATTAGTTGCAATCAGAGGAACTAAAGCCATAGTTTTCATAATAAATATATTGCACATAAAAAAATCTATTTGCATATGTATGCCATGATTACGCATGAAAATTAGTTATCACACACAAATGGTCTCAGGGCCAGCTCCCAGACTGGAATTGTGTCATCACATTTGCAGAAAAACAGTTGCATGCTCCAGAGACATAAGAACAAAAGTTCAGTTCCTTGGCCAAAAGTAAACACAGCAGATGGAGACGGGTGACACCAAACTTAAAAACACCAGAGATGTCAATTGCGCGTATTTATTCACGTCACTGACCACTTCTGCCTCACGCCTGAAGAGAAGGTGGCATCGCTGCTGGCTATGTTTGCCAGAGCCTGCTGCAAACCATAGAGGAGGGATGCACATGGCATGGCTTTTTTGAACCATGTGCATATTTCCTGGATGTCCATTGCAGATTATGCTTAGGGCAAGAAGCAATTATACACCTCTATGAGCTCAACCCTACCCTCAAGGAGCTTACATTCAGACTAGTGCCAATTAACCTATCAGAATGTCTTTGGAGTATGGGAGGACACCTAAACAGGTGGGAGTTGAACCAATGACCCTAGTGTTGCTTGGCAGAAGTGCTAACCACTAAGCCACCATGCTGCCAATAACATTAACTGGAATATATAGTAGTACCATAATTCCAGAATTAAGATATATAATTATAAGTAGATATTATAAGAAAATATGAATTAGACATTAAACATTATTTGTCATATAACAGAGATATAACTGTCATGGATTTGAAGGGGAACCCCTTAACCAAAAAAGTGTGGCTTCCCCCCAAAATCACTAACACACCCTTATCTGAGCATACAGTCTTGCAGGCTGGAAAAAGGGGGTAGAAGAGCAAGCCCCCCCCCCCCCCCCCCAATACAGACTTTTTATTTGTAATGTCAGCTCATTTATCTACATTATGTGAAACTTTATAAAATGGATCAGATGTGCAAAAAACATATATATATAAATAAATGTGCATTTTTATTAGTTCAGGTACTTCTATAGCGCCGTCAATTTACACAGCACTTTACATACATATTGTACATTCACATCAGGCCCATTCATATACTAGGGACAATTTAGACAAGAGCCAAAACAAATACCAGCATGTCTTTAAAGCAAGGGAGGAAACCCACACAGGCAGAACATGAAAACTCAGGATTCAAGCCACAATGCTGACCATAGCAGTATCTAGAATATATAGAAGCACAATGATTCAAGAATTAAGATATATTATTATAAGCAGATATAAGAAAATTCAAATTAGACTTTAAACATTATTAGTCATATAACAAGATACAACAGTAATTTTTTTTTTAGTGTAGTGTGTCAGATAGAGAAAATCAACAGATTCCTCCATCCACGCTAACAGCATGAATGAAGGAATCTCCACTGCTGGATACTGTATTCAGACAGCCATGACATACACAGCTGCCAGGATACCTGAACAGTGACTTCAATTGATAGGGCTGATTTTTAAATTGGCTTTTGTTGGGCCAAGTGGTACTGTCAAGGTCACCCATGGATCCAATTTCAGCTGATTCAGAAGGAAAACTAGTTCTACACTGAATGTACTGTATTTTTGGCTCCATAAGACGCACCTGACCATAAGATTCACCTAGTTTTTAGAGGAGGAAAACAAGAAAAAACAATTTTCTGAAACAATGGACTGCAGACATAGTACAGGAAATGACCAGAGACTGCGGAAGTACTACAGGAGATGACCAGAGACTGCAGACATAGTACAGGAGGTGACCAGAGACTGCTGACATACTACAGGAGATGACCAGAGACTGCGGACATACTACAGGAGATGACCAGAGACTGCAGATGAAATACAGGAGATGACCAGAGACTGCGGACAAAGTACAGTAAGTGACCAGAGACTGCAGACACAGTACAGGAGATGACCAGAGACTGCGGACACAGTACAGAGGATGACCAGAGACTGCGGACACAGTACAGGAGATGACCAGAGACTTCGGACATAGTACAGGGGATGACCAGAGACTGTGGACATAGTACAGGGGATGACCAGAGACTACGGACATAGTACAGGAGATGACCAGACTGCGGACATAGTACAATGCTTCTCACGCATGCACAGTGGGCACCTGGCTGTGATGCCGCAAGCAGTCACAGCTGGGTGCCCACACTGAAGATGCTGGGGAGAGAAGATGACCGGTCATGAGGACACCGCTGGACCGAGGAACAGGTAGGACCAAGGAGCAGGTTCTGCTGCACAGAAGAGCCGAGTGGCCGACCTGGTATTCTAACACAGCGATGGCGACAGGGGGCTCCATATTTGCTCCATATTACCCACAGACATTTTCCCCATTTTTTGGGGAGAAAAAAGTGTCTTATGGAGCGAAAAATACAGTAAGTTATTTCTTAATAAAAACAGACAACAGTAGAGGTAATGCATTCTTTGTGGCAGCAAAGTGGTGTGTATTGTGGTGGTGTGGTTCACTCATTATCTGTATGCATGTGAAGTGGCTTGACCTGGAGCAACGGTGAGGCCACATTCACACGTTTTGAATAGCTGGGCAGAATCGCCACAATTCTGCCCACAATTTAAAACACTCTGCTAAAATGACAAATCGTGGAACCACGTGTTCTGGTGCCATTCATTTTAATGGTTCCTGAAAATGTGGTGTACTTCTGCAGCGAATGTCACGCGATAAATAGTGCTGCAATAACGGCAAACCGCTTTGCCCAGAAGAAGTCCCTGCCCATGATTCAAAACGCCTTAGTGTGAATGGCGCCTGAATCAACGGGGTCAATTCACTAGTCACATATTCAATATGATATATCCAGTTTTGTATTGTACACTTAAAAATATAGAGTTCTTTTCCTCTCTAGGTCATGTTGTGTATAAAATTAAAAAAATTCAAATGACAAAGCGAAAATCATTTACATTTTTTTTAAAAGCAATTGTGTGGCCATTTTTCAAACGGAAAAGGCAACATTGATTTGAAGAGGGGTAGTTGGAGTGATCACAACTAGCATCATGTAACGTGTCTCCTGACTTTCACTGTCTTCTGCAGCATGTCTCTAGTCTCCATCCACACTAGTATATCTGCAGTTTCTCACCATCATTTCCTGTAGCATGTTTGCAGTCTTTAAAACAGAAATGTACTCTGTCAATCAACACTGACTATTTTTAATCCTTATGCTGCTAGCATTAGTAAATAGATAGGAAAGTATATCATATTTACTTGTTTTATTTATTTTATTTACATTTCTTCAGGTAATTTCTGGTTTCCAGGCTTAGGCAAATGATGTCATACATCCCAGGAGTCATCAGGAGGGGAGGATGGGATTTCTCAGCTAAGCATACCCTCCTGCATGCATGAGGTAAGGTCAGATGGATTCCAGGAATTAAATGCTACATGAATCATCTTCCCTTACTCAAGATGGCCATGTCCAGAAATGCTGGGAGGTTCAAAGTGATTTCTGTTTGCTTTGAGTATTAAGAATGATTTAATTTCCATTTTTTGTTTATGGTGTTCAAATGTAGTGTAGTTCCACTTTAACAGTCCTCCCTACCATTACAATTTTACAACATACTGAACATCCTGTGTTGCCATCGTTCAGTCCCCCTTATACCTTGTAAGTTATCATCCACTGATTTTCAGATTTTTTTTGGACAGCGAGGGAAGATCTCAAATATTAATATATTACTGCTTTCTTTTGCTTTAATATTTTGTACAAATTTTCCAATAGATAAATTCTTTTAAAAACAGAGAGGAACCAATTTTATGATATATTTACAATGCGATGTACAGTTTATGTTGAATGCCTTACTGTGTCCACTTTTTTTTCTTTTTGGGTTGATGTTTTGTTTCACTAGCCCATTCTAAAAATAATATGGCCTTAAAGAATGAGAGATATAAAAAAGGAAAAGACACACTATATTGCCAAAAGTATTGGGACGCCTGCCTTTACACACAGATGAACTTTGAATGAATGTCTTGGTATGCTGACTCCCTAAGACGTCCCTTCACTGGAACTAAGGGGCCAAGCCCAACCCCTGAAAAACCATAATCCCTCCTCCTCCAAACATTACACTTCGCACAATGCAGTCAGACAAGTACCGTTCTCCTGGCAACCGTCAAACCCAGACAAGTCCATCGGCTTGCCAGACAGAGAAGCGTGATTGGTCACTCCAGAGAACACATTTCCACTGCTCTAGAGTGCAGTGGTGGCGTGCTTTACACCACTGCATTCGACGCTTTGCATTGCACTTGGTGATATAAGGCTTGGATGCAGCTGCTCAGCCATGGAAACCCATTACATGAAGCTCTCTATGCTCCGCTGTTGTGCTAATCTGAAGGCCACATAAAGTTTGGAGGCCTTTAGCTATTGACTCTGCAGACAGTTGGTGACTTCTATGCACTGTGCGCTTTAGCATGCGCTGACCCCGCTCTGTCATTTTATGTGGCGAGTTGCTGCTGTTTCCAGTTGCTTCCACTTTGTTATAATACCACTAACAGTTGACTGTGGAATATTTAGTAGCGAGGAAATGTCACGATCGGGGGGGGACTGACCATTTGGGTGCTCGGGCACTGCCCAAGGGCCAAGGGTCAGTAGGGGGCCCCATGAGATGCCCCTGGTACCTTTCATAGGCTTTTTTGGGTGTGGTTTGAGTGTGGCCGAGGACACAGGGGCCCCATGATTCCCTATTGCCCGGGGGCCCCATGAGTTGTCAGTCCGCCCCTAGTCACGATGTTTAAAGTGCAGAATCTTGTGAACTGCTATGCCGTATAGTGATACAAAATATTAAATGGAAAATACAATATTGATAGAAAATAACTATAAAATTGTGAATCGCTCACACCATTTACATTCCAATACAAATGTTCTATATAACATAAATATAAATAAAGTACAGCGTTCCACTTCTGATTTAAACCAAAACAATCAGCATAAACGTCTCTTAATAAGTGTTCATGCATTGGTATTCTATATAGTTGTATATTTTCACAGATGCTTGAATAGCAAATAACTTCTTAGAACACCTCGTGCGATTATACACTGCAAACCAACGTGTGTATACCTCCACCAGATGTGCTCTCACCTGGTGTATATGACCAAACCACTAAGTGAGGTCATATATAGCATGTGTCCCTTATATGGACTGATATAAGATGTCCGAGATGTCCAATAAGCATGAGTCTCCTCCACTCTCCTAGCTGTCCTCCTCCATACGTATGGTGTATAATACCGCGTCTTACAAAGTAACTCCAAAGAGGCACTGCTACTGGTATGGATCCTCCAACCGCTAACCTTCAGCCAGCTGTCAGGCACCGCCCGGCGGAATCTCTAGTGATCCACAGAACAGGATTCCCCAGGACGCGGAGTCTAAGTCCCAGTCTGCCTTTTCACCAGAGCCCGATGGTGGGGATGGACTCCTGAGTGCACCCAACTGTGGTAGAGGGGTCCCGCCGAGGATACGTGCCGGGGGAGGGGGGGGTGAGCCTGCTGTAAAGAGGCTGACAAGTCCAGGTCCCGAGCGGGATGGATGGATGATAGTCAGGGATGAGCGTAGTCAGACTAGCCGGGTCGGTAACGGTGGAGGCAGGTAGGTACTAAACAGTAGACAGAGAGCAGCCGGGTCACGAGCCAAGGTTCAGCAATGGGAGGTCCAATAGTAATATACAACAGGCAGGAGAGTAGGCAGGGACGAGCTGGGGGTCAGAGCAGGAGAAGGTCAACACAAATCAGGACAAGCAGGATCGGCAAAAGGAACACACTTCAGAACACGGGTACAGGAACTAGACCTTGCGGCAACCTAGTCACCGTCTGGCCAGTTTAAATAGTGCGCCCTGCACCATCATTGGTGCAATTGCCGATGCCCAGGTCCTAGTGCCTGCACATTAGTGCACCTAGGCAATCTGCGTATGCGCAGATCTGTGCGCCGCTGCGAGACCCGCAGTCCCTGACACCAGCTGTACCGCTCTCTTCTATCCTACAAGCGTTGTAATGTCAAAGCTCCTCCCCAACATGTTACACCACCTGGTCACATTATTTCATCAGGGGGATTTCCCCTGTCATTTCGGACATCTTATATTAGAGACATTTATGCTGATTGTTTTGGTTTAAATCAGTGAAGAGCGGCACTTGATTGATACTTAAGGAATTGTCACGGATGGACTTATTGCACAGGTGGCAACCTATCACGGGACCACGCTTGAATTCACTGAGCTCCTGAGAGCTACCCATTCTTTCACAAATGTTTGTAGAAGCAGCCTGCATGCCTAGGTGCCTGATTTTATACAAAAAGAAGAAAAAATGCCATTATTAAGGGTGTAACCACTCATCAGAAAAATTTCCCCGACTCACCCTTATATGGTGTGGATTCTAAATTTATGGCAGGTCTGCTCTAGTCAGCTGCTAACCTTTTTCTTATAAGCTTGATATTATACTATACTATACGATATTATACTATACTGTCCTGCCCTGACCTGGCCACTACTGCTTATAACAACTCGCTGTCAGCCGCCCTACACTCCTTAGCATCCCTAACCACACGTAACATTAGACACCGACCGCTTCAACCCTGGCAGAACGACCACACTAAAAATCTTAAACGACGCAGTCGTGCGCTGGAGTGATTATGGCGCAAAACCAGATCCCTAGAAGCGTTCACCCTATACAAATCTGACTTCCTCACCTACACCTCTTCCCTCCACACTGCCAAACAAGCCTGCTTTGTAACCCTCATCAATACCCTCTCCTCCAGTCCTCGCCGGCTCTTCTCCACTTTTAACTCCCTACTCTCTCCCCCCACCTCCACCTAGTACCTCACTCACCGCCCACGAGATTGCTAACCACTTCGAAAAATAGATCGACGCAATTCGTAAGGACATCGCCAATGCTCAGACTTTCACCCCACCTAGCCTCCCTCCCATGATAACCCCCTCAACACTCCCCTCCTGTGACCTTGCAACTGCCCAGACCCCCACCCCCCGCACACTAAAACCCCCCCAACACTCCACTCCTTCGACCTTGTTACCACTGAAGAGGTCACTAAGGTCTTCTCCGAAGCCCGCCTTACCATCTGCCCCCTTGACCCTGTCCCCACACAACTCCTACGGTCACCCTCCTCCTCCATCCTACGCTCCCTTACCCACATCTTCAATCTCTCCCTCTCTACTGGTGCATTCCCCTCCCCCTTTAAGCACGCGCACATCACTCCCATACTCAAAAAAGCCCTCCCTGGACCCCACCGACCTGAACAACCTTAGACCCATCTCCCTGCTGCCAATTACATCCAAACTCCTCGAGCGCTTAGTCTATAATCGCCTAAGCTCCCACCTCAACGACAACAACCTCCTTGATCCCCTACAGTCTGGCTTCCGTCCCCTACACTCCACCGAAACCGCCCTACTTAAAATCACCAACAACCTGCTAACCGCCAAAGTTAATGGACACTACTCAGTCCTCCTACTCCTCGACCTCTCCGCGGCCTTTGACACAGTTGACCACCCCCTCCTCCATAAAAAACTATACTCTATTGGCATCAGAAACTCCGCTCTCTCCTGGCTATCCTCCTATCTATCCCAGCGCTCCTTCAGTGTAACGCTGCCACCTCCCCCTCTCTCCCCCTCTCTGTTGGGGTCCACCAAGGCTCTGTCCTCAGGCCCCTTCTCTTCTCCATCTACACCTCCTCCCTTGGCCAACTGATACACTCCCACGGCTTCAACTACCACCTCTACGCCGATGACACGCAAATCTACCTCTCTACCCCTTGAATCACCTGCCTACTGAACGACATATCTGACTGGATGTCACTCCACTTCCTCAAATTAAACCTTTCCAAAACCGAGCTCCTAGTTTTCCTCCCAGCCTGCGCCCCCCCCTATCCTCTCCATCACAACCAATAACGCCACCATCAGTCCCACCCCACAAGCCAAAGTTCTAGGCGTCACTCTAGACTCCAATCTGTCCTTCCAGCCCCATGTCCAATCGCTGGCAAATTCATGCAGGCTCCACCTCCGCAACATCTCCAAAATACGTTCGTTCCTAACTCCAGACACTACTAAACAACTCTTTCACTCCCTTATTATCTCACTACTCAACTACTGTAACTCCCTCCTCACCGGCTTACCTCATCATAGACTATCCCCGCTTCAGTCTATCCTTAACTCAGCGGCCAGACTCATCCACCTTACCAACCGCTCCATATCCGCCACCCCCCTCTGTCTCTCCCTCCACCGGTTTCTGATTGCCCAACGCATAAAATTCAAACTACTAACATTGATGTACAAAGCTGCTCATAATACTGCCCCAAACTACCTCACCGACCTGATATCCAAATACCACCCAATACATACTCTTCGCTCCTCACAAGACCTCCTACTCTCTAGCTCCCTGGTCTCCTCCTCCCATGCCCGACTCCAGGTCTTCCCCCATTCTCTGGAACTCACTACCCCAATCCATCAGACTGTCACCTACCCTCCTCACCTTTAGGCACACCCTGAAAACCCATCTCTTCAGGGAAGCCTACCCCGCCCTCACCTAAAAGCCGATCTCCTCCACTCCTCCTACCACTCCATCCCCCACAGCCATTTCCTCCTGTACCACTATCCCCTCCCTCCTAGATTGTAAGCTCCAAGGAGCAGGGCCCTCGAGCCCCTCATGTATTGTATTATTACTGCATTGTCTCATGTACTGTCTCCCACTATAATGTACAGTGCTGAGCAAACTTTTTGGCGCTATATAAATACTGTATAATAATAATTATACACCTTTGGAGTGTCTAGTTTCCAAAAAGGGGTTATTTTGGGGAGTAATTTTACTTGACTAGCATTTTAAGGCCTCTAAAATGAGATAGGTTGTCAATACTTTAGGACTGATCAATTTTCTCATACAGTGTCTTGAAAAAGTATTTGTACCCCTTGAAAGTTTCAACATTTTGTCATGTTAAAATCCAAATGAAATACAGTTACGTTTTTGGTTGTATGTGATAGACCAACACAAAGTGGCACATAATTATGAACTGGAAGGAAAATGATTAATGGTTTTAACATTTATTTTACAAATAAGTATGTAAAAAGTGTGGCATGCATTTGTATTCAGCCCCCCGGAGTCAATACTTTGTACAACCACCTTTGCTGCAATTCCAGCTGCAAGTCTTTTTGGGGATGTCTCTCCCAGCTTTGCACATCTAGAGAGGGACATTTTTGCCCATTCTTCTTTGCAAAATAGCTCAAGCTCTGTCAGATTGGATGGAGAGCGTCTGTGAACAGCAAATTTCAAGTCTTGCCGCAGATTCTCAATTGGATTTTCGTCTGGACTTTGACTGGGGTTATTCTAACACATGAATATGTTTTGATCTAAACCATTCCATTGTAGCTCTGGCTGTATTTTTAGGGTCGTTGGAAGGTGAACCTCCTCCCCATTCTCAAGTCTTTTGCAGACTATAATGGGTTTTCTTCTAAGATTGCCCTGTATTTGGCTCCATCCATTTTCCCATCAACTCTGACCAGCTTTCCTGTCCCTGCTGAGGAAAACATCCCCAGAATATGATGCTGCCACCACCATGTTTCACAGTGGGGATGGTGTGTTCAGGGTGATGTGCAATGTTAGTTTTCTGCCACACATAGCATTTTGCTTTTAGGCCAAAAAGTTCAACATTGGTCTCATCTGACCAGAGCACCTTTTATTTCAACAATGGCTTTCTTCTTGCCACTCTTCCATAAAGGCCAGATGTGTGGAGTGCATGACTAATAGTTGTCCTGTGGACAGATTCTCCCACCTGAGCTGTGGATCTCTGCAGCTCCTCCAGAGTTACTATGGGCCTCTTGGCTGGTTCTCTGATTAATGCTCTTCTTGCCCGGCCTGTCAGTTTAGGCGGAAGGCCATGTCTTGGTAGGCTTGCAGTTGTGCCATACTCTTTCCATTTTCAGATGATGGATTGAACAGTGATCCGTGAGATGTTCAAAGCTTGGGATATTTTTTTTACAACGTAACCCTCCTTTTAACTTCTTCACAACTTTATCCCTGACCTGCCTGGTGTGTTTCTTGACCTCCATGATGCTGTTTGTTAATTAATGTTCTCTAACAAACCTCTGAGGGCTTCACAGAACATCTGTATTTATACTGAGATTAACCACTTGCCTTCCTGAGGATTTACCCCCCTTCCTGACCAGGCCATTTTTGCGTTACGGTGCTGGGTTTCTTTAACTAACAATTGCGTGGTCACGCAACGCTGCACCCAAATGAAATTTACGTCCTTTTTTTTCCACAAATTGAGCTTTCTTTCGGTGGAATTTGATCACCTGTGTGTTGTTTATTTTTTGCGCTATAAAAAAAAGTCCCGGTTCCCGACCGGCCTATAGCCAGATGGTGGCCTCCAAAACACCTTGTCCCTCCGGGTGGACGCCACAGAGCATCCTTTCAGGCATGCGCAGTTTGCCTGTCCGCAGAGCCGTGCAGCAGTGCGATCTGTCACCGGCCATGTACCTCGGACACGACCGATGACAGATCTGTGTACTAGCCCCGCTGCCAGTACCATGTGACCTGCTGTGACCAATCACAGCAGGTCACATGACAGTTGCATACAATGGATGGCTTCCTTTCATGTCATCCATTGTATACAAGTGTGTCTAGCTGTGAATGGTCACAGCGATCACATGCAAAAGCTGGGTTAATCACAGCCCAGCTGTGTCATGTGATTAGCAGTGGCCAAATGACAGCTAAGCACCAAAAAAAAACCCCTATGGTAACATTGTACTACTTTGGTCATTGTGAAATATGAAAAAAAAATCTTTAAAAAAAAATGTAATAAAAAATTAAAACTAATAAAAAAAATAAAAATTTTAAAAAATTATAATTTTTTTTTCATACTGTCACCACACAGTCTCCCTGATCACCGCCATGCTAGTTATATGATGATGCTGTACTGCACTGGTGACAGCATGTAAAAAAAAAATAGTGAAAATAATTTTTTTCATTTTCGGAAAATTATGACAAAAAAATTACAACTTCAAAAAACTCTCCATGCCTCTTATGAAGTACGTCAGACTGTCTACTTTGCAAAGAGTGGTCATTTGGGGGATATCTGTACTGTCCTGACATTCTTGGACCTCAAGAAATTAGATTGGCTGTCAGTACTTCAGGATTGATCAATATTCAGATATATACCATAGTTTGTGAACTCTATAACTTTCCTACAAACTAAATAATACATCCTAATTTGGGTTATTTTCACCAAAGACATGTAGCAGAATACATCTCGGCCTAAATTTATGAAGAACAATTATTTATTTGCAAACTTTTATAACAGAAACAAAGAAAATGTGGTTTTTTTTTAATTTTTGGTCTTTTTTTGTTAATTTAGCAAAAAATAAAAATCCCAGTGTTGATTAAATAGCACCAAAAGAAAGCTCTAGTTGTGTGAAGAAAATGATAAAATTTTAGTTTGGGTAAAGTGTTGTATGACCGCGCAATTGTCATTCAAAGTGTGAGAGAGCGGAAACCTGAAAAATGGCCTGGGCAGGAAGGGGGTAAAAGTGCCCGGTATGGAAGTGGTTAAACATGTCCAGTGAAAAACATTTTTAAAAAATCAAATTTCATTATAAATTTAGGCCAAAATGTATTTTTTGTCTTTACTAAAAAAAATCCCAATATGTGTAAATTAATTGGTTTACGTGAAAGTTATAGCGGTTACAAATGGAGGTATAGATACTGGAATTTTTTTCTTATTATTTACTAGTAATGACGACGATCAGAGACTTATAGCGGGACTGCGGCAGACATTCTGACACTGGGGGGAACTGACCTGGTGTCACTGACATCCCCAGTGACACCAATACAGTGATCAGTGCTGAAAAAAAGCACTGACACTGTACTAATGGCAGTGGGCAGGAGGGGGCGATCAAAGGGTTAACTGTGTGCAGGTAGTGTTTTACTAGGGCGCCGTTTCTGTGTAGTTCACTGTTAGCACACTGCTTTGGATGGCTGTGCTGTGCACAGCCATCCAAAGTAGTGTGCCCGAGCTGACAGGGAGGAGAACTGTTAGTAAACAAAACAGTCCTCCTTCCCGTTGCAGATGCTCGGTAATCACCGGCTGGGACTCGGTGATTGACAGCCGCAGCGGCGAATGGCGGTCCGGTAGGGTGCACGCCCCCTACGCGGAAATGCTATATATATATATACACACACACACGTGATTTTGTGCACCTGTGTCGCCCTGTAGCAGTATTTCTACTATAGGGCGGTTGGGAAGCGGTTAAATTACACACAGGTGTAATTAGGGGACTTCTGAAGGCAATTGGTTCCACTAGATTTTAAATTGGGGTATCAGAGAAAAGGGGGCTGAATACAAATGCACGCCACACTTTTCAGATATTTGTAAAAAAATTTGAAAACCATTTATCATTTTCCTTCCACCTCACAATTATGTTCCACTTTGTGTTGGTCTATCACATAAAATCCCAATAAAATACATTTACGTTTTTGGTTGTAACATGACAACATGTGGAAAATTTCAAGGGGTATGAATACTTTTCAAGGTACTGTATATACTGTATACCCTAGATTGTGGACTTTAGAACTTCACACAACATAAATAATATACACTGATTTGGGTTATTTTAGAAATGTAGCTAAATACATTTTTGCCCAAATTTATGAAGACAGATTATTCATTTGCAAAACTTTATAAGAGAAACAAGAAAAACACGTTTTTTTTTTTTCAAAATGTTCAGGATTATTTCATTTATAAAGCAAAATATAAACCCAGTGGTGATTAAATACCACCAAAAGAAATCTCTATCTGTCTTAAAAAATTCTAAAAATGTAATTTGGTTACAGTGGGGTAGATTTACCCCTGGTTCACATATATGCGGCCGTGCGGGCTGCGTTTTGCGCGGGCATGAGAGCCCATTCATTTGAAAGGACTCCCGTGCCCATGACACGCAGGGAAGAAGTCCCTACACTTCTTCAGAAAACGCAGCCAGCACAAGAACCTCTGTTCCCAGTACGGTTGCATTTTCTAGTGCCATTAGAACTAATGGCACCCGCCCGGGGGTCCGCATTCCTGTGTGTGGGTGGTACGACTGCACGGATTTTCGTGCGGATCCACAGCGGCACCAAGCCTTACTAAAACTGGAGCAGTCAGAATCTGGTGCAGCTGGGCATGGTAACCAATCAGCTTCTAATTTCAAGCTTGTTCAATTAAGCTTTGGAAAAAAACTTGGAAGCTGATTGGTTTCTCTGCAGAGCTATACCAGATTTTCAATGCTCCAATTTTAGTAAATCCCCCCAGTGTTGTATGACTGAGTAATTGCCAATCAAAGTGAGGTAGCACTAAAAGCTGAAAATTGTCCTGGGCAGGAAGGGAGTGAAAGTGTCCGGTATTGAAGTAGTTAAAAACAGCTGAGTTCTACTGCAAAAGCCATATATATATTCAGTGTGTGTGTGTGTATATATATATATATATACACCGTATTTTCCGGCGTATAAGGCGACTGGGTGTATAAGACGACCCCCTAATTTTCGAGTTAAAATATAGGTTTTGGGCTATACTCGCCGTATAAGACTACCCTCCTTCCGAGGCAACACCATTTAAAAACACCAGATTTTTTTAATTGAAATGGTTATGACTTACCGGTACTTAAAATCCTTAAAAATCCTCATGTTCACCCTCTGACATCATAAGTTCATGAATGACATCTTGTGATACCGCACATACAGCGGGCTGACAGATTAATCTGTCATAGGGACATTTGTTTGGAGCCAGCGCGGTATACTGTATGTACAGTATTACCACACATCCAGCCACCTTGACCCAAACAAACTCAAGGTTCACATTTTATACCCCGCGTATAAGACGACCCCCAATTTTTGGGGTATATTTTTAAGTATAAAAAGTAGTCTAATACGCCAGAAAATACTGTGTGTGTATATATATATATATATATATATATATATATATAATGCATATACACACACGCTTTTGTGCAGCAGCAGCATTACTGACTTAGAGAAAAAAGAGATTTCACTATTAAACATCAGCATCAAGAGTCTGATGCAAATCATTGCTTGTAAGGCAGTGACTGAAGTTGAAACCATTCAGAAGAAGAATTTCTCCGTACTGTTAGGGGTTTGTGGTTTCTTTTACACAAAAGGGTGGACTTTTTCTTTCAGTTTTTAGATTTTCTTGCTGTGAGATATTTTACCTTCAGCTGGAACATATGCCATGACTACTAATTATAACAGGTCAGTAATTCATAATTATTTATTTGCTAATTATCTTGTTTTTGCTTTTTCATTTTACCTATATAAAATAGACAAGTGCAGTCATAACACAGAAACAGTCACAAGAGAAACATAGAAGTTTCTATTGCTGATCTCTCCTGGAAATTCTAGTAGCCTGATTGTCCTGCTGACTTTCAGGTGTCAATATAACTGAATCTCTGATCTGGAACAAAGATAGTCTAGGTTCATACCTATGCGTTTTCCATTGCGTTTTACAGAAAAAATGCACAGCAGTTCATTTAATGTGATTTCCTATGGGACAGGCTCACATCTCCGTATTTTCACCCAGTGTGTTTTTTGTTAAGGAACAGGGACTTTTTTAAACGCAAAACGGTGCGTTTTTGGTTCTATAGACTTCATTGGAGATGCTGTTTTTGATGCGTTTTGTGTTTTAATCTGCCCTGCAACAAGTTGGAAAAAAAATGCGTGCAAAAATACAAAACACACCGCAAAAGCACTGCAGAAATGGATCAAATGCAAACTGTATAGGTGTGAACCTTGCTATAGTAACTGCTGACTCTCCTAATCTGTGTACATATTCCTGGTCAGTGACTTGAAAGTATTAAGTATTACAGCCAAAGACTGAGCATAGCAGCCAGCAGTTAGCATTTTTAGAGGGAGATCTGCAGAGGGAGTCCCCTAATTTAATGGAAAACTTTTCCTTTAACATATTACTTATATATGTCTATTATATGTTTTAATAAACATGTATGTATGTATACATAATAGTTATGCTTCAATCAGTGTTGCTTTTTAGACATATTTTGCAAAAGCAACATTTTACTGTTTTTGCTATATTTTTTTTTTTTATCATTTTGCCTTTTTTATTTTAATCACCCATAAAAAAGAAGGTATTTGATTACATCAGAGTTTCACTGTTTTAACCTAGCAAGCAGGGGCGGACTGACAACTCATGGGTCCCCCGGGCAATAGGGGATCATGGGGCCCGTGTCCTCGCCCACACCCAAAAAAGCCTATGAAACAGCCAATGAAAGGTACCAAGGGCATCTCATGGGGCCCCCTACTGACCCCGGGCCCTTGTGCAGTGCCTGAGTGCTCGAATGGTCAGTCCGCCCCTGCTCGCAAGTATCACCATTTTAGTAAAGCTTGAATTGGTATTTTGTTGCATTTGTTTTCCCCTAAATTATAATTTTTTTCATTTTAAATGTTATTTGTATAATATTTTATGTTTTATTTTTATCTGGATGCATTTTGGTAAAGGTTTTGACAATTTTTCCTATAACATAGAAACATTCCTTATTCCTCAGGTATTATAGTATTAGGATTAGTGGTTACATTCACTTTCATTGTTAAGCTTGGTATACATGCAGGGGCGGACTGACAACTCATGGGGCCCCCGGGCAATGGGGGATCATGGGGCCCCTGTGTCCTTGCTCAAACTCAAAGTACACCCAAAAAAGCCTATAAAAGGTACCAGGGGCATTTCATGGGGCCCCCTACTGACCCCGGGTCCTTGGGCAGAGCCCGAGTGCTCGAATGGTCAGTCAGCCCCTGTATACATGCATAGATTTTGTTGAAAATAATCGAACAGATTTCTCCATCCATGCTAAATGGGACTAATATATTCTGACAGCCACAGCCAGCACCTGTCCGAACACCCAAACAGTGACCGTATCTGACTGGATGCGGCTGAAGTGCGGGTGACAATTTTCTGCCCAGCTCATTTGATTTTTCAATTGATTGATGTCGGGTGGAAGGTGGCACACAGGGCCATACACATAGTGAATTTTGGACAGTTCCATCGTGTTCCCAGGACTAGTTAAGATTTAAGGGTTAGACTGAACATGTCATGCATGGAGGGTAAAAGCAAATGCTAAAACTCTTAGACTGACTTTGCACCATTGCATTGCAATAAAACACCTTAAACACGATACTTTGCAGTGCCATTCACCTGCATTGTAGTACACCACAAAGCTCAGTAACACACCATAGTGTCTTGTGGTGTGCTGCTTCAGTCCTCATGCACACTGTACATTTTTACAGCGGCTGTTTTTGGCTTTTGATGTTTTTTCCTACAGCTAGTGAACTCCCCAGCATGTTATCCTATGTGTCCATGCACACACAGACTGTAATCAACGTTTTTTGGCTGGAAAAAAAAAACAACTAGTTGGTTTCTATAGGGGTTTTTTAGCTGTAAAAATGCTCTAAAGCTGAAAAACACGTCAAAATGCGGTAAATCGCGGCAAACCAGCGTTTTGGCTGTTTTTTTTTTTTTAAAACCGTGGAAAACGTTGCTAAGCACTAATACAAAAATGCTGAAAAACACGTTTTTAATGTGACTTTACACAGTTAACCTTACCAGCGTTATTAAAATGCCCAGTGTGCATGGAGCCTTAGAAAAAAAAAATTCAGGTTGATTTTTTGTCCATTCAGGTGTATTGGCTGCCTTGAATGAACTGCCTTATTGCAACACAATGCATGTTAATGTTTGTATATTAATGCTAGTTACTAGACTGCACAGGTGTGAAGGGGTCCTAAGAGTTATTGTGGAGGTTAAAGTGTTAATAAACCCAAAAGCAAACATATATTAGATGGTAGTCAACCAATTCTTATATGTGGTGGCCACCTTAGTTTTCTTTTTTAGGTTTGTTTCCTTTATTTCACCTGGTAATCTATTCAGTAAAACTATTGTTTTTTCTACCAGAACAAGCTGTCCTGCAGATGTAGCAGTCAGAGGGTTGAGAAAAGCCATGTAACACTGACAGGCGTGTTTATAGTTGTCAACTTTTTTTATTTATGTAAAACCTTTATCCCAAAAGGAACAAGACTGCTGCTGCTGCTTATAAATTGTGAGCTGGAGTTCAGCTTCAGTTGGTTAGTTTATCTAAATCTACTATTCCATCTAACACTCCCCTCCCCCCAGACTGACAATGCTGCTGTCCAGTGGTGCCCCCTGTGCTCCTTCATCCAGAGTGGGGGCACTATAATACAGGAGGTGTGTTACTGGCCAGATCACCAGGTGTAATCGGGGGGGAAAGCCTTAAAAAGGAAAACTATTGCAGCCATTGATAAGCTGAAAAATATTACGTGTAACCGGTTACAATGCTGCGATTTAAAATTGCGTGATTTGTGTGCAATTTCAGCGCAATTTCTGAAGACTTTATTGCTACATGTGAAGATTTTCAACGATTTCTTGCAATTTCCATTATATTCTATGTATGTGAAATCGCAACAAAACTGCAGAAAAGTAATGCAATAACTACTTCACATTTATTAGATGCGATTTCAGGTGCAATTTCAATTCGCAAATCACACCTGAAGTTGCACCAGTGTGCATTAATACTGCTTTAATCCGTGCCCTGATAATGGCGGGCAGAGCAATAGGTTCACGTTAATGCTAGGGATGACACCTCATCCCTTTAACCACTTCCCGACCGGCCGTTGCATATAAACGGCCGGACGGTGGCAGTGCAGGGTCGGGTGTCCGTTTATGAACGGCCTCCCCGCACCCTGCTTGTGCGCGCTCTCTGGGAGAGCGCAGCACCGCGATCTGGTGCCCACTGTGTCCTCCGGACACAGTGAAACACCGATCGTCGGACGGGACCTCTGTACGAGGTCCCAATCATGTGATCACTGATTGGCCAATCAGTGATCACATGCAAAGTAGTAAGCAAGATGTCCCTTGTGACATCATTGCTTACTACGTGTGAAATCTGCGAATGATCACAGAGGTCACATGGTACAAGGCTATTCACAACAGCCTTGTACCATGTGACAAGCTGTGATCAATCACAGCTCACTCAGTACTTCTCAATGAGAAAGAGAAATGATTGCTTTTACATCCTATATGGGTGTAAAAGCAATCAGTGTAAAAAAAAAAAAAAATCTTCATCACCCCCCACAAGTAGTACAGTGTCACCATGGTGACACTGTACCGCTAGGGTGACAGTATGTAAAAAAAATAAATTAATAAAAAATAATATAAAAAAAAAATAAAAATGTAAAAAAAAATGTTTAAAAATTATAATTTTTGGTTATAAACTAATTTGTTTTTTTGTACTAAAAAGATAGCAGAATACATTTTGGCAAAGATTTGATGAAATATAATTTATTTGCAAAATGTTATAAAAAAAACACTTTTGTTCAAAATGTTTGGACTTTTTCATTTACATAGCAAAAAAAATAAAAATCCCAGCGGTGAATAAATACCACCAAAATAAAGCTTTATCTGTCTCAAAAAAATGGTAAAAATTTACTTTGGGTACAGTGTTGCATGACTGCACAATTGTCATTCAAAGTGTGATAGCGCTGAAAGCTGAAAATTGCCCTGGTCAGGAAGGGGGTAAAAGTGTCCGGTCTGGAAGTGGTTAAAGCCGAACACATTAATTACACAGGTTCTGTGGCTGATTAAGATGGTAATTAAACTCACTTAGTGCCTTATCTGCAATAAATTAGCATCAGAACCTGTGTAATTATTACATGTTCGGGTTTAAAGGGATGAGGTGGCAACCCTAGTTAACGCAGATCACTGCTGCTGATTATGCTTAATTTAATATTCCCCTTCACTTCCCACCAATATGTTTTCCCAGGTAAATGAAATGACGTACCCATTACTTTCATGTGTGGGGAAACATTTAGCTCACTTCCTTTCCTCAAATATGATAGCGCTGGAGCACCTACTGCTGTCATATATGGAATATGTTGGAGCCCTCAGTGTAAGCTCCAAACTGGGAAATAGAAGGGATCAGTAAAGTCTTCCTCCTCTGATGGCAGTGGATTAGGACTATCTGAGGCTGCCTCTGCATGCCAGATCATCGTCCAAGTCAGGATAAAAAAATTAAATCAAGAGACTGTTATCTAAGTTTTATGGACACTTTTCGGACTGCAGAACTGAAAAGGACTTCCTATATCTGAATGGTTCCTACATCTATTTTTAAACTGTTGAAAACAGCCCTTCACTTTATTTTACCACTAATGTTTTGCCTTTTTTATGGCACCCTTGATAAGGCATAAGCCATTGATTTTGCTATCTTACTTTCGTTTTTTACACACTGCCCTTCAAAGACTTAATTTTTTATGCTGTATAAATACCTAAACAGGGAACTTGTGAAATCACAAGTACAGCATCCCATTCAAGTGAAAAGGCAGGCCACACTGACAGCATATGTGTGAACCAAGCCTTAAGCTGCACCCACACCAGATGCAGAAGGACTGCATGGGGTGGCTATTCCAGCACAGTCCCACAGCAGTCCTAACACAAGACAAGGCAAAAAGCCTTATCTCCTACCTGGCGGGTTCACACCATCCACACCATTGCAGCAGTAGGCACTTTTATTTAAAAATAAGCGAAGTGCAAGGTAATCCAACATCTAGCACAACATGGCAGCCAATAGAACTTAATGAAATGTCACTGTTGACATTTCAATTAAGTTAATTTAAAAAAATTAACAGTGCCTTGGTGCATCTGCACTGCTGTCATCCCACCGCACACCTGCCAATGTGTTGTAATGCTGCTGCTGGTGTGAATGTACTCTGAACTGTAAAGCCATGTTTAAACCTGAGCAATAACCCATTACAGTGTACAGGGTCGTCTTTAAGGAGGTGCAAAAGGGGCAGCTGCTCTGGGCCCAGTCATTGTTGTGGGGCCCAAAGCAGCTGCCCCACACTTGCCAACTGTCTTAGTTTACAGGATGGTGATGATGTGTGTGCAGTAACCTCTAGCAACAAATCAGTGAACAATAGTGATCTGCTATAATCTCTATCAATCAATCAGTGAGCAATAATGATGTGCAGTAACCTCTAGTAACCAATCAGGAGTTATGATGTACAGTAACCTCTATCAACCAATCAGTGAGCAGTAAGAATGTGCAATAACCTCTAGCAACCTATCAGTGAGTGGTATGGATGTGTAGTACCCTCTAGCAACCAGAGAGCAGTAATTATGTGCTGCAACATCTATCATCTAATCAGTGAGCCGTAATGTGTACTGCACCCTCTAGCAACTAGTCAGTGAGCGGTAATGATATGCTTTAACCTCTGACAACCAATTGCTGCCTGATCTGCTGCAGTAAACTAATTTCAAGTCTAGCTCCTATTTATTGTATGTCTCAGAGCAGGTGGAGAGCAAAAAAATAAAAAAAATGTTTACCCAATTTGGGACCAATCAATATTAAAGATGGCCCTGACAGGGTATGATTATCAAACTATAGATATAATTTATTAATATAACTGACACATACATGTGTACATTTGTTATTAATCAGGTTTTTTTTTTCAACCAATCATTAACCATACCCTTAAAGCACACTCATACTATTTAAAAAAAGTTATTCTGGTTCAAATGACAACTTATCAACAGTTTGCATTATTTCTGGTAAAAGCTGTTTAGATCTCTATATATCATCTCTTAGCATCCAATATGCAATTACGTTTCTCTCCTGAAAGCAGGCTGCTAGCGTAATTTGTTTTCTGTGCTTGTATGTACGGTATGTTTATTAAAATCGGATTTTTTTTTCTCTACAATGGCAAATTGGATCACTTTGTTGGATTAGGCAAATCACTTACAGAGTGAACTTTCCTTCATTCACTTTTCTATAGTAAACATTTTGTGTGTATTTGTCTAGTTGATGATAGTGATATTACTGGGTATAGTTTTCCGACATGTAAATTGAACTGTGCATTTCAAATATCAAATCATGATTATTCAGCTATGAGTGTAAAGTTCTCTTTGTCCGGATTTGATCCTGTTTCTGCTAGCTCTCCATGTTTTCCATTATGCTATACTGATTATTTTCCTGACTTTTGTTGCACTTGGCTCTGGCCATGGCCATCCTTGTACCTCCTGATCACACTTGTGCCATTTCCCACTCTGTGGTTTCATTAATGGTCTGTTATTTGCTATGAGCCTCTTGATGGAACATTGATGTGATTATCCTTGCGATTAGCTGGTAGTCAGCATCCAAACTTTGCTACTATGTGCTTTCTTGTTTGGAAATCCTTGTCCTGAACACTTGCCTTGTTTGGAATTCTAGCCTTGCCTTCTCTGTTGTTCTCTTTTTGGGTCCATCTCATGGTTTGGTTTCCTTATTCATACTCCCTTGTGCAAGTCCTCAGTTCTTGTTAAAGCAGGTTTTCACTCACTTACATCTGTTTTGCATTGTACTCCTCCTTCCCCTTTCGGCAAAGTGCTTCTGCCCTTCTTGCCTAGGTGAGAATGACGTATCCCCTGCTCAAAGCTTCTTGAGATACCCATGTCACAAATCCTAGGAAGTTTTTGGGGCTCTGTAGAATACACTATCCATCCACAGAGAAACATCATCAAGGGACTGGCTGCCAGAACCCAAAAGAGGCAGCCAGCCTCTTAATGACATCAGCAAAATAGATGGCAGCGTGGGACCTGGCATGCAGAGGATGACAGCAGGACAGCACTGGAATTGCTGGGCAGGTATGTGATTTCTGTTCAACCCAGAAGACAAGGTGATAGGATGGTCATGATCAAAATGAATCCTGAGGGGGTAAAGTTCCTCACTGACTCCTTTCTGTTTTTTAGACCAGCAACCAGCCTTTGTTGCTTCTGTTTAGAATTTGCCTTGCCTTGTTTTCTTCTAACTGGCAGCTCTTGGTTACCACCTGTTCCCTTTTTATTACTGCTCACTGGCAAAGACATTCTACAATATGCAGGCAATGGTGCCAAGCAAACATCTTCTCTAATGAAGACTGGATACCCTTTGGTTATGTGCTTCAGCGAGAGCCTTTATCATTGTCTGGTAACTTGTTTGTCAGTTTATTTCAATCTTCTAGTCTCCTGGCTGCGGCTATGCTTGTCTGTTCTTTATATCATTGATAATCCAGGTTCTGACCTTTGATTTCCTTCTTAGATGTTGATTTGAGTTACAGACATTATTTCTGCTAGCTGTATATTTTGCCCCAGAGCAGTGTACAACTCCTTTGTCCTGGTCAGCATTCTCTTTCTGGCAATTACACTTCAGTATAGTTTGTCATAATTGGACCAGGGTGGAGCCTACTGTGACGTCATCATGTAACCAGAAGCCCGCTGGAGGCCATTTTTCTTATTGGCTGTATTGTTTGTTTATACACGCTATTGTGATCCTGTATATGTGAGTGTTTTACCGTTTTAAATAAATACTTGCTGAAAGGTTTTACACTATGTAAAATTTTCCATTTCTATCTTATATACTACTTTGATAGACGGATGATTATCTGTGAGTGTCCCAGCATAGAAATACTTGCCGATCCAAGTACAACTTGTAAGGGATACCCTAGAGGAGACCTCTATGGAGTTTATATACCAAAGCATTCCATGACCTTTCTTTAATCAGAGGGTCATACAGTTAGGTCCATATATATTTGGACACAGGCATACTTTTCATACTTTTGGCTCTGTATGCCACCAGAATAAATGAAAATTAAACAATCCAAATGAATTTGAAGTGCAGACTTTCAGCTTTATTTCAAGGGGTTGAACATATATATAAAGCACAAATTTTAGTAACTGGAACCATTTTTATACACCGTCCCATTTTCAGGGTCTCAAATGTAATTGGACAAATGAATGTAATCATAAAAAAATTTTAGTTTTTAATATCATGTTGAGAATCCTTTACTGGCAATGACTGCCTGAAGTCTGGAACCCATGGACATTACCAATGACTGAGTTTCCTCCTTTCTGATGCTTTGCAGGCTCTAACTGCAGCAGTCTTCAGTTGTTCTTTGTTTGTGGGTCTTTTTGCCTTTAGTTTTGCCTTCAGCAAGTGAAATGCATGCTCAATTGGGTTGAGATCATTTGATTATATCGGCCATTTCAGAATATTCCATTTCTTTTCCTTCAAAAGCTCCTGGGTTGCTTTTGTAGTGTGTTTTGGATCATTGTTCATCTGTACTGTGAAGCGCTGGTCAATCAACTTTGCTGCATTTGGCTGAATCTGGGCTGACAGTATATCTCTAAACACTGCAGAATTCATCCGGCTGCTTCTGTCAGATCATCAATAAACACCAATGACCCAGTGCCACTGGAAGCCATGCATGCCCATGCCATCACATAGCCTCCACTATGTTCTACAGATGACGTTGTGTGCTTTGGATCATGAGTTGTTCCAAGCCTTCTCCATACTTTTTTCTTCCCGTCATTCTGGTACAGATTAATCTTAGTTTCATCTGTCCAAAGAATGCTTTTCCTGAACTGGTCTGGCTTTTTAGATGTTTTTTCGGCAAAGTCTAATCTGGCTTTTCTATTCTTCAGGCTTATGAATAAATCACCTTGTGGTGAACCCTCTGTATTTGCTCTTGTGAAGTCTTTTTTTGATTGTAGACTTTAACAATGATACGCCCACCTCCTGGAGAGTATCCTTCACATACCTGGATGTTGTGAATGGGTTTTTATCTACCATAGAGAGGATCCTGCGATCATCCACAACTGTTATCTGCTGTGGCCGTCTATGCCTTTTTATGTTGCTGAGCTCACCAGGGCTTTCTTCTTTCCTCAGAATGTACCAAACTGTTGATATGGCCACTCCTAATGTTGCTGCTATCTCTTTGATGGATTTGTTTAGTTTCCAAAGCCTTACATGGACAGCTCCTTTGAACGTATGATGTACAGTTGTGGCCAAAATTATTCAACCCCCAATGCTGTAAAGGGGTTTAGGGACTATAGTGTACATTTGGAATTGTATTCAGAATCAAATCCTACAAGGACGTTGTAACTACCCAAATGCAACTAAAATGACATCAATTGTTTATGTAATACAGTAGTAAATGGTTCTTATGTGGTTTCTTCATTGCCACAATTATTCAACCCCTTAAAGACTACCACTCTGAAGAACAGAGGTTCATACAGGTGCTTTCCATCAGGTATTGAAAACACCTGTGGATGTCACCGAGCAGCAATCAAGCATAATAAGCACCAATTAGGCAGCTTTAAAATGACTGTGATACTCAGCTCCTTCTAGACATTTACTGGTGTGGTTACAAACATGGTGAAGGCAAGAGAATGGTCCAGGAAGACAAGAGAAGAGGTGATTTCTCTTCACAGGAAGGGCAATGGCTATAAGAAGATTGCAAAGATGTTAAACATACCAAGAGACACCTTAGGAAGCATCATTCGCAAATTCAAGGCAAAGGGCACTGTTGAAACGCTACCTGGTCGTGGCAGAAAGAAGATGCTGACTTCGACTGCTGTGCGCTACCTGAAGCGTAGAGTGGAGAGAAGTCCCCGTGTGACTGCTGAGGAACTGAGAAAAGATTTGTCAGATGTGGGTACAGAAGTTTCAGCCCAGACAATAAGACGCACACTGCGTAATGAAGGCCTCCGTGCCAGAACTCCCAGGCGTACCCCCTTGCTGTCTCCAAAGAATAAGAAGAGTCGACTGCAGTATGCCAAAAGCCATGTGGACAAACCACAAAAGTTGTGGGATAGTGTTCTGTGGACTGATGAAACAAAATTAGAACTGTTTGGGCCCATGGATCAACGCTATGTTTGGAGGAGGAAGAACAAGGCCTATGATGAAAAGAACACCTTGCCTACTGTGAAGCATGGTGGAGGGTCAATCATGCTTTGGGGCTGTTTTGCTTCTGCAGGTACAGGGAAGCTTCAGCGTGTGCAAGGTACCATGAATTCTCTTCAGTACCAGGAGATATTGGATGGAAACGTGATGCAGTCCGTCACACACCTGAGGCTTGGGAGACGTTGGACCTTTCAACAGGACAATGATCCCAAGCATACCTCCAAGTCCACTAGAGCATGGTTGCAGAGGAAAGGCTGGAACATTTTGGAGTGGCCATCGCAGTCACCAGACTTAAATCCGATTGAGAACCTCTGGTGGGACTTAAAGAAAGCAGTTGCAGTGCGCAAGCCTAAGAATGTGACTGAACTGGAGGCCTTTGCCCATGAAGAATGGGCGAAGATACCCGTAGATCGCTGCAAGACACTTGTGTCAAGCTATGCTTCACGTTTAAAAGCTGTTATAACTGTAAAAGGATGCTGTACTAAGTACTAAGATTGAATGTCACTTGGGGGTTGAATAAAACTGATAATGCTGTGAGCACAGAAAAGACATTTGTGGTTATTTCATTATAACTGTTATGTTATATTTGTCTGACCTACAAGTGCCTCTTTAATGTAAATGTAAGCAAGATGACTGAATGATCAAAAGCAATGTCAAACTGGCCAAAACACTCAATTTCAGTGGGGGTTGAATAATTTTGGCCACAACTGTAGGTTCACAACAATAGATTCCAAATGCAAATACCACACTTAGAAACAACTCCAGACCTTTTACCTGCTTAATTGATGAAGAAATAATGGAGTAGCTCACACCTGGCCATGAAACAGCTTTTGATTCAATTGTCTAATTACTTTTGGTCCCTTGAAAAGGGAGGGATGGCTACTTTTAAGAGCTGTAATTCCTAAATCCTCCAATTTGGATGTACATACCCTCAAATTAAACCTAAGAGTGTGCACTTTCCGCCCATATCCATTATATAACTATAGCTTGAATATGTTTTCGTAAATACCTGAAAAAACTAAAATTGTGTCTGTGTCCATATATATATATATATATATATGGACCTAACTGGAGATACAGTCATGGCCGAAATTGTTGGCACCCTTGATATTTCTCCAGGAAATCATGTATTTCTCACGAAACGTATTGCATTAACACATGTTTTGCTATACACATGTTTATTCCCTTTGTGTGTATTGGGACAAAACAAAAAAAGGGAGGAAAGAAAGCAAATTCGACATAATGTCACACAAACCTCCAAAAATGGGCTGGACAAAAGTATTGGCACCCTTTCACAACTGCGGATAAATAAGAATGTTACAAGCATGTGATGCTCCTGTAAACTCACCTGGGGCAAGTAACAGGTGTGGGCAATATAGAAATCACACCTGAAAGCAGATAAAAAGGAGAGACGTTCACTTAACCTTTGCATTGTGTGTCTGTCTGTGCCACACTAAGCATGGACAACAGAAAGAGGAGACGAGAACTGTCTGAGGACCTGAGAACCAAAATTGTGGCAAAATATCAACAATCTCAAGGTTACAAGTCCATCTCCAGAGAACTAGATTTGCCTTTGTCCACAGTGCGCAACATTATCAAGAAGTTTGCAACCCATGGCACTGTAGCTAATCTCCCTGGTCGTGGACGGATGAGGAAAATTGATGAAAGATTGCAACGCAGAATAGTCCGGATGGTGGATAAGCAGCCCCAAACATGTTCCAAAGACATTCAAGCTGTCCTGCAGGCTCAGGGAGCATCAGTGTCAGCGCGAACTATCCGTCGACATTTAAATGAAATGAAACGCTATGGCAGGAGACCCAGGAGGACCCCACTGCTGACACAGAGACATAAAAAAGCAAGACTACAGTTTGCCAAAATGTACTTGAGTAAGCCAAAAGCCTTCTGGGAAAACGTCTTGTGGACAGATGAGACCAAGATAGAGCTTTTCGGTAAAGCACATCATTCTACTGTTTACCGAAAACGGAATGAGGCCTACAAAGAACAAAACACAGTACCTACGGTAAAATATGGTGGAGGTTCAATGATGTTTTGGGGTTGTTTTGCTGCCTCTGGCACTGGGTGCCTTGACTGTGAGCAAGGCATCATGAAATCTGAGGATTACCAAAGGATTTTGGGTCGCACTGTAGGGCCCAGTGTCAGAAAGCTGGGTTTGCGTCCAAGATCCTGGGTCTTCCAGCAGGACAATGACCCCAAACATACGTCAAAAAGCACTCAGAAATGGATGGCAAAGAAGCGCTGGAGAGTTCTGAAGTGGCCAGCAATGAGCCCAGATCTAAATCCCATTGAACACCTGTGGAGAGATCTTAAAATTGCTGTTGGGAAAAGGTGTCCTTCCAATAAGAGAGACCTGGAGCTGTTTGCAAAGGAAGAGTGGTCCAAAATTCCGGGTGAGAGGTGTCAGAAGCTTATTGATGGTTATAGGAAGCGACTGATTTCAGTTATGTTTTCCAAAGGGTGTGCAACCAAATATTAAGTTAAGGGTGCCAATACTTTTGTCCAGCCCATTTTTGGGGTTTTGTGTGACATTATGTCATATTTGCTTTTCTGCCTCTGTTTTATATTTGTTCCAATACATACAAAGGGAATAAACATGTGTATAGCAAAACATGTGTTAATGCAATACCTTTTTTGTGTGAAATACTTGATTTTCAGGAAAAATATCAAGGGTGCCAACAATTTCGGCCATGACTGTATCTGGTAAGCATGTATGGCAGAGGTGTCAAACTGGCGACCCTCCAGCTGTTGCAAAACTACAAGTCCCATTATGCCTCTGCCTTTCAGAGTCATGCTTGCAACTGTCAATCTTGCAATGCCTCTCCAGCTGTTGTAGTTTGGCAACAGCTGGAGAGCCGCCAGTTTGACACCCGAGGTGTATGGTGTTATTTGGTGGAGGCCCTGTCTCACTTCCCCAGGACATCTATTCTGCAATCAGCTGCTCTACCTTGGATGTGGTCATAATTCCCAATTCCTTTCTTTGGTTTCTGGACGCTTATACTTTTTCTCACACTGAAAATATGTCACGTTTGGACTATTCATTTATAATTTTGTGATTTTTTTTTTTACTTTATGCTATTTTTTTTATTTTTGTATTTATCTGTTTTTTGTATAGCAAAGCACATTTTTGTTTTCCACACATGACAGGATCAGCCGGTCTCATGCCAGGCATTAGAAATGAAACTGAATCTTCCCAATAGAGACATTGTTAGTGGCTGAAAGTACTTTATGGTAACCAGCGCACACAGTTCTTACGGTATATGCCCAGGAAGACTTACGTATGACTAATAACACAATCTCAAAATGTTCAATGAAATTTGTGTCTTAAAGGTCATTGTCTCACTCAGTTTATCATTAAGCGTCATCACATTTCCAGGACACTGTATTCACAGGCTTTTCTTTCTATCAGAAGACAGCGGAATTAAGTGACTATGACTTGTCCTCGGCTTTCACCTATGTGTGGATTATATGACAGTTTGGCAACATTTTGATGTGAAGGCTTGTACATGACATCTTTGATTTTGGATACAAGCACATTGACAAGGTATCCCATCATTGTGAGTGAAGGTAAAGACTAAAAATACACTCATACAATAACTCTGTGATGGCTTCTACCTACATGAAAAGTTTTTCTTCTTCTGTTTAGCCAAATCAGAAACTGGCTATACACGTATTAAATTTCATTGTGCTGAATCTGCCAAGATTTACACTGTGGGTGGCCCTGTCTGCAATATCTACATCAACAAAAGTCAAACTTTCAGTTCAGCAATTTTCATTCAAAGAAGCTGGGTAGAAAATTGTTGAACAAATAGCACCTGCATCCAATCAAGTGCAGGCACTGTTCAGGTATTCTGACAGCCGGCGATGGAAGATTTGTCTTTATATTCTGTTTAGCATGGATGGATGGAGGAGTCTGTTGGTATAAGTAAAGAGTACAGATATGTTTTTGCAATGAGCGATATAACTTTCTATTCGAAAGAGATTCTGTCCTTGGCACTTTTACTGTAGATCCATGGGCTGAAGAAAACATAAGCCAGGTGGAATGTTCTGATTTTGTTAAAGGAGTATTTCCCTAACGCCTCATGCACACTTGACGTTTTTACAGCGGCTGTTTTTGGCTTTTGACGTTTTTTTTCTACAGCCAGTAAACTCCCCAGCATGTTATCCTATGTGTCCATGTACACATAGACTGTAATCAACGTTTTTTGGCAGGGGCGTTTTTGGCTGGAAAAAAAGGCCAGAACTAGTGGGTTTGTAAAGGAGTTTTTTTAGCTGTAAAAATGCTCTAATGCTGAAAAATGGGGTATATGGCAGTAAATTGCAGCAAACTAGCATTTTTTGACATTTTTTTTACCCAAAAAAAAAAGGGGGGGGGGTGAAAAACCGCAAACGTGAAAAAACACGGCAAAACGCCAATACAAAACCACTGAAAAACTCATGTTTTTAGCATGACTTTACACCGCTACCGTTACCAGCGTTGTTAAAACGCCCTAAGTGTTAGCTCATGCAAATTCCTATCCATGTTCGGGAATGTTGATGTGCACATCTCAGCATTTATTCAATGGTAAGCTCCCCAACTCCTGCATACAGCTGTTTTCATGCTCCTGACATGGTGGATATTGCATGTCTTATCGCCATAACAAAACTGCACTGTCAAAAGTCATTTGTATTTTTGACCTGTGGTTTCCAGCATGAATCTGAATCCGTTCCAAAACAAAAAAGCACAAAAGTAGAAGAGAGTGCCAGCAGATTAACCACCAGACAAAATTCAAATTATTGCATCACAAATTATTGTATCACATACGTCTCACACTACCAGTACTTTGTGCTTGAAGAACTACCAAATATAATGAATATTGCTAATAAAGGATTGAATCATATAAGTAACTTAAAATATATCTAAGGCCAAAAGCGATGAGAGGTTAGAACCTCCATTGAATTTTATATTTTTTGCTGTCTGCAGCTTTATTGGGAAGATTTACCATCTGCTTGTCCTGTGACTGTTGCCACTGAGATTGACAATATTTTTGGGTTTTTACCAAAAAAAAGGAACAGAGGAAAAATCTTCTAAACAGGACACACATTCCAATGACAGCTGTCTAATAGGGGAATTATCTTAGTTCTGAGAGATTTATTTTCATTTCTACTTGTGCCAACAAGATCGGAAATAAGGGAAAATTTCCTAAATGGGAAATAGATGGCAAACAACTTGTAGTGGTGTTAACAATTTTCTGCTCTATCCAAAATGAAAATGGAAAAATGTATCTTTATATATACTCTAATAATAAAAAAATTATTATACCCTATGAGCAGAAAATCTATATCAGGTTTTATATAGTATATAATATTTAAATGCAATAATATTTCTGTAAATAATAAAGAAAATTATATATATATATATATATATATATATATACACACACACAGTATGTATATATATATATATATATATATATACTATATTTTGGTATATTTTCAGTCTTGCTCTAGGCACCCAGAAGTAACTCATCAGGCTGCTCAACTGCTTGGTTTTTTTATATGAATATAAATATATATATATATATATATATATATATATATATATATATATATATATATAAAATGTAAAAATATTTTTTTTAATATACACTGACCATTTGTGCAAATAATAATACGATAAGATTTTTTTATACTGACATGTAAGTGGTCACAAACACATTCTGTTAATGATTTTCTGGTGCAGCCATCAGATTTTATTTGAAAATCTTTAGATATGAACTTGTATACAATATATAATTTAGATAGGATTAGGAATACAATGCTCAAAGTATTGTTGTCTGTACATTTAGATCCATAGTTATATGCACTCCAAGCAGGAGCCTTTCTTGGATGTTCCTTAACCGGTTCTACAAAATTACTATAATATAAATGTCACCTACTGCTGGTGTCCTGCTAGTTTCTACCCCAATATCAACTCTTTTTAAGATTTCTATTAGCTACCTAAGCAGTATATGATTTACTTTGCTATAGATATGATCTTTAGCGCCTGAGCATTAAGCAGGTGCAAAATGAATCACTCGCCCACTGTTTTCCCATTTATGAAGTGATCTTTATAAATAAAATGGCAGTTTATAATTAAAAGGAAAAGTCCAGATTGCTTGGATAAACTTGCAAATAAATCTAGTGAAATAGAATACAATTGGTGACTTTAGACAGAACAAAAGGGAGAGGCATGCACTACAAGTAATTAGAAAATCCTGTGCTATAATTCTGCAGTAATCCTGCAATGTTTTTCCTAATTATTTGAGTTCCAAGGACCTTTTCTACCTATCAATTTGAGTTTTTTTTCTCCTTCATTTTATCGATGTCTTCTGCACAGTTTTGCACGTTAAATCTTTTAAGTTTTGTAGTCTACACTTTGTAGTTAATGTATTATATATTATTTTGTGGTACATATAGGGTTTTAATTGTGCAGCAAATTTGAATATATAGTATATATTTTTATTGCTGAAGCTCGTAGCCTCAAAATAAACCCATGTACTTTTTCATGCTAGAAGCTCTATTCTCAGATGTGAACAGATAAAACTGAAAAACCTGGGATTCTGGATGTTGACCATTTTGGAGATGCAAGCTCCAAAGTGCTCAGAAATGATATATCGAGCCTTATGTAAAATATGACTTATTAATATTTACAAATTAATTTGAAAAAAAAGCCTGGAATTTATTAGTACTGAAAATCTTTAAAAGTGATATGAATCAAATAAATTCCAAGACACAGTGGACCTTCCAGTCCAGGAATAATATGCTGAAACACTTTGCACTGCCGCTTTTAAGACTGGCCTTATTAGACAAGTGTTTCTCTGGGAATAGGGAGACGTTTGCCCATTCTGAATTGCACCAGGACCCACCAATGATTTAGTGCATTGCCCACTGAGAACAGGACACAATCAGCTAGTTTGCTCAGATATTTTCTGTCAAACATTAGAAGGACCCATGAAACATTTTAAAATACTTCCAACTTCAAAGTAAAATTTGCCAAAACCCAATATCTTTTCAGTTTACAATAAATTTTATATTGAACCTTCTGAACTCAAATTTCATGATACGTGCTATAGACATAACTTATAGACTTCAACAGAAATCCATGTTTAATTATGGATGAAGTGCAGTAATCCATAGACAACTAACAGAAGTGAGGGTTTACTTACATTTGCAACCTTTAGACACAAAACAGAAATAAGTGTTTGCATATGTTCAAAATTAAACATTGCTTTAAACCACACAAATCCTTCTTGGTCACTGCTTCAAGCACATCAGGTGATGATGAAAGAGCCTGTTGGCACCCCATGCTCCACCGCATACCAATGACATCACTCTTAGTAAATCTTTATTGGGTCAGAAAAAACACACAGAGGGGTTGATTTACTAAAACTGGAGAGTGCAAAATCTGGAGAAACTATGGATGGTAACCAATCAGTTCTAACCTTAGCTTGTTCAATTATGTTTTGACAAAAAAAACCCCAAAAAACTGGAAGCTGATTGGATTCTATGAACAGCTGCATCAGATTTTGCACTCTCCAGTTTTAGTAAATCAACCCCAGAGAGTCCCCACCTGCAAGCTGGCCCTCCTTACGGGCTTAGAGATGTGGTGAATGGATACATACACACTTCATGTACAAGAGCCAAACACACTTAAAAGGGAGTTAAGGAACGAGTAGAAGAGAAAAACCACTTCAAAGGGAGACGTATCTATCAACTATGACCAAAGTTGTGGTGGTAGAGACTCATGATAATAAGTTTTGCCCATTTGTAGTTCATCTTCCTGGATATGCAGGTACTGTATCCAACTAAAAATCCAGAATACCCCTTTTACTTAAAAAGAAATGACTACCCTCTCTAATGGGTTGTTTGACGCTTTAAATTATTTGCACTTTAAGAGATTCTGGGGTTGATTTACTAAAGGCAAATAAACTGCACTTTGCAAAGTGCAGTTGATCCAGAGCTTAGTGAATGAGGTTAAGCTTCACTGTGAAAAGAATACCCAATCACGTGCAAGGAAAATTGATAATACGGCACTTTTGCTTGAGCATGATTGGAAGATGGAGGTCATCAGAGCTTCTACTCATGTACTAAGCTCTGGAGCGTCTGCTCTTGTAGAGTGCAACTGCACTTTGCAAAGTATGTAGTCTAGTTGCAATCCATGATATTTTACAAGTGTCTAGCTAGATTTGTGTTTTCATGTTCTAGCATTCGATAGGTGATCCATCATGTGGTCATGTCTGGTCATCCTCTTCATGTATTGTGAATGAGGTCAGATATATCCTATATCTTGTCTGAAAGTTTACAAACTTGTTAGGGGGTGTTAGGGGTGAATAAATACCAATAATTGTAGGATTTTGCTTTTCATTAAAGGTGGTGGTGGGGGGTTAAGGTGCCACTGGCCACCAATGAACGTGGGGTTGGTTTTAAAGGTCAATAAATAAGAGGTTTATATAGTAAAAAGTGCTTATTAAAGTGTTACTAAACCCAGGACCCTGAATTCACTATATCTGGTCTTCCGCAGTACACTGAACATGGAAATACTATTATTTTAGTGAATATAAACTGCTAAATACCTTTTCTCATCAGCAGTCCATAGCAATCTTGTGACTTCTATCAGTGTCCAGCAGAGCACTGGTTACAGCTTGTAGGATTATTCATTCTCCCCTGGTTATCTTATGAGGCTGAAGCAACCCTGACACTCTGGACAGCACTGATTGGTCCTGTGCTGATCACATGCACTCTCCCAAGATAAAAAAAATAATTAAAATACACACCAAACTGAGCATGTGCAGAGTGCCCCAAAGGCTCTGTTCTATCAGGAGATGGATTTGGGGCAGTAGAAGGGAAGGATCAGATAAGTCAGGATCAAACATCCATTTTACATAATGTGGAGGATTGACCCCTTAGGTTCCACAGTGACTATAACAAGCATGCTTTACTGCATACACAGACTGATTTTAATGTGGGTTTTGTAACACTTTAAAGATCATATATATATTCCCCCAAATAAGATATAAATTAATTTGGGTACAGTGTAGCATGGACAAGTAATTGTCAGTCAAACTACCACGGCACTGAAAAGTGGCCTGGTAATGAAGGGGTATATACGGAATGGTACTCAAGTGGTTACCCTATTTCCAGGTTGCAATATTAACAGGCAAAGAGCAGAAAGATGTTGTGGACTATAATAGATTAAACAGGGAAATTGTATATCCTGCTTATCGTGTATTGTACAATACATTACAACCTTGTTTGAAGACTCAAATACTTCACATACATTCCTCCTGTACTGAATTATGTTTATTTCTATAGTAAAGAATTCATAAATTAATAAGTGTTTGCTGTGAATTTGGTTGATGACTCTGACATCACAGTGAATATGTATTTTTTCACCCACTTTCTCAGGCAGACGTACAACATGTAGGTGCAGTATTATCTATACATCCCACATCACCACATCCTTATGTATGACACTAGTGACAATTACACAGAAGCCGACTGATATGCATAACATTTTTTGTCTCTTCATCTGGCTGTTTTGTGTTAGCAGAGTCACTACACCTGCCTGTGACCGTCTAAGTAGACCCTTCACAAGAATACAAGATGGACAATTAAGCACAGGTAATTTTTTAATTTGTCGCCAATGACCCATCTACCTTTTGAATGAAACTCTGTATCTGTATAGTTGGTTATCATTTATGTGTAAAGCTTCCCATTTACTAGTAATTATCTTTTTTTTTTTCAATTCTTGTTTTCAGAAAAAAAAATTTATTTTCAAATTATTTTGAGGTGAAATTGGTGTTAATATTGGATGAGAAATTTTGAAGGAGCAGGATAGAAATCTTTTCTGGAACAATTGCATTTCTAACAGTGTATGTAGTTTTCATTTGAGAAAGTCCAATCATTCCAAAAACTTGAATGTGAATATTAAGCAAATTTTCGAGGCACTTTCAAACAACATTTGTCGAGTTGTCAGATGTAATGGTCAGAATTTTTGTAGTAATGTTTGTGTGAACACTCGTTTGAAAATCAACTAGTATATGGCCAAGTGAAAAGTTTTTTTAGCTTTAGATTGAGAGCTGAAGAATTAGAACCATTTTAGGTCTTTATTGTTGAACATTTTGCCACTTGTCTAGCTGCGAGTGGAAGAAGAACATGAACACAGATCCCAATACAGTCCTAAGGGGGGTTCAAGCCCTTCCCTACGCTAATAGAAAAAGGATTTTATTTTTGTATGTGTTCCCTCTGCAATCGTCATCTATCTCAGTGACTACCATTGCCACGATAGTAAGTGAGAAGATTGTTCCCTATACGGACACAGGAGATGCTGATTCCTTCCCACTTTTTTTTTTTTATTCAACATTTCTCATTTTTAATATATGTACAAGATGCGACAATGTAATTTCTGGAATGCCCGCTGTGTAGCCCTATGGTGGTGAGTCACACAGCCAATTGCGCTTGAGCATGTTCTGGCATATTCTAACTTGCACTCACTTGGGTCGCAGACCAGTTGACTTAGTCTATATAGAGTATAGCATGAGTGTGTGTGTTGCACTGCTGGCAGAAAATAAGTAACAGGAATCTCGTGCAGAGGATTAACATCAAATTCTATGTGAAAATTGGCAAAAGTGCTCTGTTACAACACACTTATGGTGAACATTCCATAAAGAAATCAAATGTTTTTGAATGACACAGGCAGTTTAAGGAGCAGCAGGAAGATGTCCACGATGGTGCAAGAAGTGGGCAGCCAAAAACACAAAGGACTGATGCAAATGTGGCAAAGGACCAGGTTAGGGGAATGTTTGGGGGAAAACACCAGAACTCTAATCTGACAAGGATTCTCCACAACAATGCTCCTGCACATAATACGTTAAGTGTTTGCGAGTTCTTGTCCTAGAAATCCATTCCGAAATTTGTCCAACCCCCTTATTCCCCTGACTTAGCACCCTGCAACTTTTGGCCGTTTCCAAAATAAAAAATGCTTTAAAAGGACACAGATTTGATGACATTCCTGAACATTCAGCGTGCAGTGATAAAGATACTGTGCAGCAATCCGTAAAACGGATTCCAGGAATGTTTCCAGCCATGGCACAGTCGTCTAAAAAAAAAAAAAGCATTGCTTCTCAAGGGGGCTACTTTAAAGGTGACAACACCCGCTAGTGTATAGGTAAGAAATTTTGTTTTCTTTTTTTACAGCCCATTCTGAGAATTAAATTGTTGCACCTTGTATAGTTCCATTTCTAATACATCTGTAGTTCATTAAACATTTTTTGCAGGCATCCATTATATTTAAATGACTATTTTAATTTATAACTGAAACCACATTCGTTATTTTCTTTTTTTCAATATCATTGTATTTGAAATCATACATTTTCTTCATTCATTGTTCCTGATATACTTGTATTCATGTGTTTGTTACAGAATGTTAGCTGGATATGAGACCTGAGATTGATAGGCATAGAAATTTAGTGCGGGTTGGGAACATGTGCATATTCATGTGTATTCCCAAGCCGCACAACAAGCTGTACTTTAGTGGAAGCATGGGGGTGCCACGAATTCTTCAAGGCACCCCCACGCATTGGCACCTATGGCGTGGTTTTGCCTGTACCCAGCCACATGGTGATGCAGTAGGATGCGACTAGGTCTAGTGTGATTTTAAAGAAATAGTCTGGGACTTCTTTCCCCGTATTTCTTGCAGGTACAGCAGCCCATTGAAATGACCACAGGCATGCATATATATGTAAACCAAGGCTTAACAAATGAGAATTAGGAACTAATGAGTACACAGCTTGCTAAACACTTCACAATCTGAATGTACTTTGCACATAAATGTCCTTTACATTTATCAAAACACTGAAGAGAACTTACCTAAACTATTCAATGAATCTGTATACTACTAGGAAGGACCTTGGACTACAGAGTTGTTGGTAGACCATCAGAGTGAGAATATTAATTCTAGCACAAGAACTCTTGGTTAACTCTAAACTGATGAGCTGTAAAGGCTTTTAAATTGTCACCTATAGAGATTTTTGGATGCCGTGTTTTTTTTTGCGATATCACGGGTGCAAGCAATTTTAAGACTTGGCATATTTGGTATCTATTAACTTGCAACCTTGCCTCTTTATATTGTACCAAAAACTGGTATTTATATTGTGTGTGTTTGCACTAAAATTCATTTTATTATATTTTTCCTTGAAAATTTGCATTTAATAAACAGTTGCGCAAATATCATATGACAAGTTTAAAAAAGTTTAAAACTATCATCTTTTTATTTTACAGGGCCTCTGCTTTCAGAAAATATTTAATGTTCTGGGGATTTAAGTAATTTTATTGTCAAAAAATTAAGATTTTACATGTGTACAAAAAAATGAAAGCATTCTCTCTAATGCTGAACTAGTTAAAGTAACATTAAAGCTTAGCTTTTTTTTTTGTTTAAAATAGTAAACATAGGTCATAACAACATACATAGGTAACATACATAACATAGATCATAACAACATACATAGGTAACATACATAACATAGGTCACAACAACAGGACATACCTACCTGTTCTGTGCAATGGTTTTGCACAGAGCAGCTCAAATTCTTTTCTTGGGTCTGCCGCCGGAGCTGCTGGCTCCTCCTCTTTGGCAGGTGCCCCTGTAGGAAGCTGCTTCCTATGGGGGCACTCGTGCAGGTTTGTTCCTGAGCCGCCTTGTATGCGTCCATTGACACAGGGTGGCTTGGCTTCACCCCCTGCTCCCTCGTCAAAGAATTTGATTGACAGCAGCTGGAGCTGATGGCTCCCGCTGCTATCAATCTGTGCAGTGAAGCAGCATGGAGCCAGGAGAGCTACGGCTCTCAGGCACATCAGTGGATTGGTATAGGACTCAGGTAAGTATAAAGGGGGTGAGAGGGAACACATGCAGCACAGAAGAGTTTTTACCTTAATTCATAGAATGCAGTAGAGTGCTACTAAACCCAGGACCCTGCATTTACTATATCCGGTCTCCCACAGTACACACAACATGGAAATGCAAATATTTTAGTAAATATAAACTGCTAAATACCTTTTCTCATCAGCAGTTAGAGCAGTCTTCTGACTTCTATCAGTGGCCAGCAGAGAACCGGCTACAGCTTGTAGGAGGAGTTTTCTTTCTGCTCTAGGAGGATGCAGGACCCCTGACCTCTGTCTGGACAGTGCTGATTGGCCCTGTGCTGATCACATGCACTCTCCCAAGAAAAAAACAAAAAAAAACAAAACTTCAGCAACACACACCAAACTGAGCATGTGCAGAGTGACTCCACACGATATGTCCTATCAAGAGATAAGAGGGGGACACTGGAAGAAGGGGAGGATCAGAGAAGGAAGGATCAATCAGCCTTTTCAAACAATGCAAAGGATTAAGCCCTTAGGTTCCACAGTGAGCATATCAAGCAATCAATTTTTTTCTAATGGTTAGAAAGATCAAACAGTCATTTTCAACTGCAGTGACGAGAAAGTTCAAAGCAGCAGGATGGAAATTTTTTTCTCGAAGAAACAGTGTATGTGGTTTTCATTCTGGAAAAGCCATTCGTTCCAGAATTGAATGTATAAAGCACAGGAAATGTCAACTCATCAAATGTACTTTTGTATGAATGCTCATCGAAAACCTACAAGGGTATTGCCAGGTTAACTGACAGGCAGCCAGGATTGTTTTTACATTTGTTGCTAATTTGCTTGATAAATGTCCCTCTGTGCCAAGACAATTTTCAGTCATCCAAGGGAGAAAAAACATTAGAAGTTCTGGCTATAAAAGTGTGAACAGGTTTGGCTGTAGCTGCAGGTCTTAGTCTAGGTTCACACCGAAGTGTTTTGCGGTCCATTTTGCAGAAACGCACTACAGTCTATTTAACATGATTTCCAATGGGACACGTTCACATCTCCGCCATTTTACCTGGTGCGTTTTTTGCAAAGGGTCAGGGACTTTTTTTAAATGCAAAACGTTGAGTTTTTGTTTCAATAGACTTCAATGGAGATGCTGCAGAAATGCATTTTTATGCATTTTTTATGCGTTTTGCGCTTTAATCTGCCCAGCAACAAGGTGGGAAAAAAACTAACCACGGTGCGTTTTTGCACATGCATTTTTGATGCGTTTTGTTTTTTACAACTTGTTGCTGGGCAGATTAAAATGCAAACTGCATAAAAAACGCTCTACATGCATTTCTGCAGCGTCTCAATTGATGCCTATTGAACGTTTTGCATTTAACAAAGCCCCTGACCCTCTCCAAAAAACGTACCGGGTGAAAACGTGGTGAATCTGTCCCATAGGAAATCATGTTAAATGGACATCTGTGTGTTTCTGCAAAACGCGATGGAAAACACATAGGTGTGAACCTAGACTTACTGCCAAGAATAGATGACAGTGTCCACCTCATGGTGTTGTGGCCGTCCTGCTAACCTACAACACTGTGTGGGTGTGAGGACATGTCATTAGTGACAGACGTAGTCACACATGACACTACATCTGTCATTTCCTGCAACCCATTATTTTACATTTAGTATTCTACTTTTGAATGTATTGTTTCACAAAAATGAGTCATCTTTTAACATTTAAATGAATTGTCTGTACTAAGCCTGGCCATAGATGAGTAGATGCCTACTGCCAATGAGAGGCCATTGGACATGTGTACTCTAGGTAGACCAGGGGCGGACTGACAACTCATGGGGCCCCTGCGTCCTTGCCCAAACTCAAAAAACCCTATGAAAAAAGGTACCAGGGGCATCCCATGGGGCCCCCTATTGACCCCGGGCCCTCGGGCTATGCCCGAGTTTCCAAGTGGTCAGTCCGACCCTGAGGTAGGCCATGTGTGATATAATTACTAGCTTGTGTTACTGGCGCACACAGCGCAAGCAATATTTGTATGAAGAATATTGCTTACATGGACAAGGCTGTACATTGCTGCACTAAATCAGATGTTTCTGAAATTTCAGACTATCAGTGATGGTCTGAAATGCACCATGTACAGCAGGCATTGCACAAGCGTCAGGTGTTTAACCACTTGCCCTCCGGAGGATTTACCCCCCTTCCTGACCAGGCCATTTTTTGCGTTACGGTGCCGCGTTACTTTAGCTGACAATTGTTTTTTATTTTTTTGCGCTATAAAAAGAAAAGACCAACAATTTTGAGAAAAAAAAACATTTTTGACTTTTTGCTATTAACCACAAGCCTACAAGGCACTTATACCCCCTTCCTGCCCAGGCCTATTTCCAGCTTTCAGCGCTGTCACACTTTGAATGGCAATTGCGCGGTCATGCAACACTGTACCCATATGACATTTTTATCATTTTTTTGAGACAGATGGAGCTTTCTTTTGGTGGTATGTAATCACCTCTGGGATTTTTATTTTTTCTTAAACAAACCAAAAACCACTGAAAATTTTGAAAAAAAAAAAAAGTTCTTAGTTTTTGTTATACAATTTTGTAAATAAGTGATTTTTCTCCTTCACTGATGTGCGCTAATGAGGCTGCAGTGATGGGCACTGATAGGCTGCACTGATGGACACTGATAGGTGGCACTGATGAGGAGGCACTGGTAGGTTGCACTGATGGGCATTGACAGGCATCACTGATGGGCACTGAAAGGCAGCACTGATACATGACACTGATATATGGCGCTGATAGGCGGCACTGACTGGCACTGATAGGCGGCACTGATAGGCGAAAATGACTGGCACTAATGGGTGACATTGAAAGGCAGCTCAGATGGGCACTGATATGTGGCATTGATGTGGCACTGGCACGTTGCACTAATGAGCACTGACAGGTGGCACTTCTGGGGCCACACTGATCATCAGTGCCCTGATGATCAGTGTACATGTCCCCTCCGTGGAAAGCCGATTACCGGCTCTCCTCTCCTCTCGAGCTGTCAGCGTGACAGCTCGAGAGGAGAGAAATGCAGATAACCGGCATTTGCGTGTTGACATGTGATCAGCTGTGATTGGACACAGCTGATCACATGACCGAGCCAACAGCTTCGGCTCTTTCCGTGATCCGCTGTGTCCGAGGGACACAGCGCACTGCCGATCGGCGCGCGCTCCCTGAGCTGCGCATGCGCAATGAGAATGGTAGGACCTCATATGACGTCCTATCAGAACGAGAGAACCACCTTGCACCCGTCATTGTACTATAGGGCAGGCGGAAGGTGGTTAAACATGTCCAGTAAAAAAAATTTAAAAATCTAATTTTGTCACAAATTTAGGCCAAAATTTATTCTGCTACATGTCTTTGCTAAAAAAAAAATCCCAATACGTGTAAATTAATTGGTTTATGTGAAAGTTATAGCGTTTACAAATGGTGGTATATATACTGTGATTTTTTATTTTTACAAATAATGGCGGTGATCAGCGACTTATAATGGGACTGTGGCGGGCATTCTGACACTGGGGGGAGCTGACTTCCCCAGTGACACCAATACAGTGATCGGTGCTAATAAAAAGCACTGACACTGTACTAATGGCACTAGGCAGGAAGCGGTTAATGTGGGGTGATCAAAGGTTTAACAGTGTGCTGTGTGTGGTTTTACTAGGGGCTGTGTCTGTGTGCCTCACTGTAAGCACACTGCTTTGCATGGCCATGCAGAGCAGTTTGCAGGAGCTGACAGGGGAGAGAACTGTTTTGTTTACAAACAGTTCTCACCCCGTCGGAGAAGCTCAGCAATCACTGGGCACCAGCAAGTAATCACCGGGCCAGAAAAATACACAGCAGCATGTCTATTAAAATACACACAGCACATAATGTAAAACAGCACACAGTTAACCCTTTGATCGCCCTAGTTGTTAGACCCTTCCTCCCCAGTGTCATTAGTACAGTGTCAGTGCTTTTTATGAGCACTGATCACTGTATTAGTGTGACTGGGGATGTCAGTGGCAGTTAGTCAGTCCCCCCCAGTTGCAGAATGCCTGCCACAGTCCCGTTATAAGTCGCTGATCGCCGCCATTACTAATATGAAATAATAAATAATTCCAGTGTATATATACTGCCATTTGTAGATGTTAGAACTCTCATGTAAACCAGTTAATTTATATGTATTGGGAGTTTTTTTTAGCAAAGACGTAGCAGAATAAATTTTGGCCTAAATTTTTGATGAAATTTGATTTTTCATTTTTTTACTGGATATGTTTTATAGCAAAAAGTCAAAAATATAGCTTTTTTTTCAAAATTGGTGGGATTTTTTGTTTATAGCACAAAAAATGAAAAAGGCAAATACCACCAAATGAAGCTCTATTTGTGGGAAAAAAATTACACAAAATTTCATTTATGTACAGCATTGCATGACCGCGCAATAAAGTAACGCAGAGCTGTATCGCAAAAAATGGCCTGGTCAGGAAGGGGGGTAAATCCTCTGGTGGGCAAGTGGTTAATAAGAATGTATTATCACAAACGCATGTATCAGTATAGAGTGCTGTGTTTTTCCACGTGGAAGGAACAGGTAGTCCATGCAGGTTAAAATCACAAATGGATCTTCATTATTATTATTATACAGGATTTATATAGCGCCAACAGTTTGCTCAGCACTTTACAATGTAAAGGGAGACAAAACAGCAACAATACAGTTCAATACAAGAGGATTAGGAGGGCCTGATCCTAGGAGCTTACAATCTAAGAGATGCCCTTCCTTTAGTGTACATCTGTGCAGAACCAATGCATGGCTCTTAACACCACCTATCTGCATTCAAAGCAGCACATTGGTCCAACATGGAAATGCATGAAAATCAGTGAGCATCCATGCAGCAATATACTATGGGCACTGGTGTGCACTGTGAAGAGAGTGATGCCAATCTGTCATAAATGATGCTTTACACTGGTTTTTTACTCTCAACTTCATTGAAATATCACAAAGTGACATTTCATTCATTGTTGCTCACTGTAGATGCAGTGTATTGTGTTGAAATATGCTGCACAGAAAAGAAAAGGACAGCATGTTCTATTTTTCCTCAGTGTACACCGATGCTGCGCACTGGTGTAAACCTAACCATTAAGGGGCGGTTCACACTATAAAAACGCAGTCCAGATGCTTTCCGGGTGCATTTCTGCATGCGCATTTTTGGTGTGTTCTGGTGCATTTTTATGCATTTGACGTGTTCTGGTGCATTTTTGATGCCTTTTTGATGTGCTCTTGTGCATTTATGATGCGTTTTTGACGTGTTCTGGTGCATTTTTGATGTGTTCCAGTTCATTTTTTCACCGTTTCTTCAATTTAAATAGGGACAAGTGCGTTCTTGATGTGTTTTACCGCATTCCACTACAGTTCTGTGTAGGAAAAATGTAGCCTGTTCTTTTTTTCTGCATCCGGAACGCACTGGACCTGCAAGCACTGAAGTGAACTATGACATTGACAACTACATAACCTACTTTGTGTGTTTTGGATGCAGAAAAGAAGTACACTAAAACACATGTAGTGTGAGCTGACCCTAAAACATAAGGCCTAGCACAGCACTTTGAAGAAAAATCCCAAGGCTGCAGTCACTGCGATTCTGCCCGACATCCCAAAACACTAGATGTGAATGCAGCCTAAATGTTGGGTTTCACCAGAACAGCAATAGAGGGGAATCTATTAGTGGGGACACCTATTCTGGTGATAGCTGGCAAATTGCACTGGAATAATGGCAAAAAGCACCATGCATGTTCAAGTGCCATTCCTTTTCAATGGTAACTAAATGCTGTGTGTTTTTGCCACGATCGTTGCATGATAAATCACAACGCACGAAGCAGGAGCAGGACGATGTTTTGGGTGGCAAGCTCTGTGCGTTGTGGTTTGCTGCGAAACCGCCCTACACTTAGGTGCCATTGAAAATGAAAATCACCCGAACATGGTGGCACATGGTGCGCTCTGCCCTTCTGCCTGAGGGATTTTGCATTAGATTCCAAAACACCAGACGTGAATGCAGCCTAAATGTTGGGTTGTCACCAAAACAGCAATAAAGGAGAATCTTTTAGTAGAGACTCCTAATCAGATGACAACTGTCTAAGAGGGAATTATCCTCACGTTAGGGAGATTTACTCTCACCTACTGCTGTGTCCGCAGGACAGGAAGTAAAGGGAAATCTCACCAATGGAGCACAGATGGCAAAAAAGAAACCGACAGGTTTTACCCAAACCCTGCACTATCCAAAATGGTTTGGCTTTGTGTATACTTTAAGATAAATGTGAACAGCTATGGAGCTCTGGTATTTGTTACTGTTGGGCACACTAGGAAGCTGGGAGACGATGTGTAAGGTCAGGGAGGTGACAGTACAGCAATTTTCAGAATACAGGTGAGCTCTTCCTTACTGAAGAGTCAGATTCAAGCAAAGGTTTTTCTTCATTAGAACATCTGTCCAACAATAATAAAACCCTGGACTTTTGGAGTCTGATTTAGCATTAAAATAGTAAACTTCAAAACATACAGTGACTTCTGCATTATTCTCTACTGTAAACCGTTCTATAATCTAGTCTATAATTGTGCTTCCTGTTACGCAGCCTAATTTACACTCTTTTTTTTTATTTTTAGGTGTAGGGCCCTTTTACACTGCTGCATTTTACCTTGCTAAAAGCGCAAGAAAAACATAAGAAACATATTCCTATGGGACTTTTCACACCACTGTTGCAGGTGCACTGCATTTTGAATAGTCCTGCATGCTGAATTTGTGGTGCACTTTTCAAATCTGCACCAAAAACAGAGCTCCCCATTGAAACTAATGGAAAATGCATCAAAAACGCACCACTCTGGCATTTTTGGTGCATTTTTTGAGGCACGTGTCCATTTTTCACAGGTGCACGCCAACCACAAAAAATGGACCAGAAATGCGTTTTTGCAACAGAACAGTGTGAAAGCACCCCTTACCCTATGTCAATAATTAAAGACTGTATTTGAAAATAACAAGATGATGATGTATGAAAGGTCTGCTAATAAGAATATTTCTTAATACTCATAGCAATAGCCAGGACTCCCATTTGGTTTTCAGACCTGGACTGCAGAAATGACAGTTGGAAGCGGATTGGTTGTGATGGGCATTTCATGTAACACACATCTTTGTATGTAAATGTGTTATTTTTGGAAGGTGTATGGAATGGGTAGAGCTCCGGTGAGGTTTTTAATGCTGTCTGCAAACTACCCCTTGTTTTCTTTCTACACAAACAACAACAAAATCATCTTTTCAGTTGATTGAATTAGTGAGGTTCATATTTTATACTTTACCCCATTAGGGAGATCTCCCTACACGTCTGTCCTGGTGACACTCTGGGGTATATTTACTAAAGCTGGAGAGTCCAAAATCAGACTCCCTTCTGCATAGAAACCAATCAACTTCCAGGTTTCATTGCCAAAGCTTCATTGAACAAGCTGAGGTTAGAAGCTGATTGGTTTCTATGCAGAAGGGAGTCTGATTTTGGACTCTCCAGCTTTAGTAAATAAACCCCTCTGTGTTCCATGGCTTGACATGGTGTCTCCAGTGAAGCAAGGACAAGGACAAAAATCCCTCCCCTACTGGATCCAAAACGAATCGAAGGTTTATGTAAACCTGTCACCTTTTAATAGTAATAAAACTGAGATGTAACAGCTCAAGTTGGATCTGCTTATATTTTGTTTTCCCTCATCAACACAATAATAAAATTGTTAAATTAAACCTTTGTTTTCACTGCATACCTTATTGTGGAGGCAGTGACATCATCACTGAGTCTCTATGGTTCTCTATGCAATGCAGGAAGATAATGACTGATGGGAGAGGCCAGCAGGGTGCTGTACATAGCATCCTGAAAACATTACAGCACCCTGCCTCTGTACTTCTCCCAAGCACCATCAGGATTGATGCAAGCAGTGGGCTGGCTCTTGGGAGGAGTTATGCAAATAAAAAAGGTCTTGCTGGGTAGATGTCAGTTTGGAGGAATGGGCATTCCTCGGCTGGTGGTATTTGCATGCAGACCACCTTCACCCATATGTAATGCGTGATTGAAAGGACTGAAATCTAGTGAATGAAAACGGGGGCCAAGGACAGTCAGGCTGGGGAGGAAAGATTTAGATGATACTGCACAATAAATATTAACGGCTGTAGTGAGTGTGGATAGAGGGGGTCCCATAAAAAGTTACAACCAAAGAGAAAAATGCTAACGGGACTTTACGAGGCACACAAGGTATGTTACCAAAAGTCGCATTTTATTGAAAAAAAACATGTTAGAAACTTTCAAAGAATGAATATACAAAACATGATAAACACATCAAGCTCATAATATATATAAAAGTAAAGATGATAGCGCATACACAATCTGCAGAATTAATATGTTATAGGAAACAAGCTCTTGCATAGGATCTCAATGCGTTTCAGGTAGCAGCATTCACCCTCATTGTTTGCCTGTCAGAAAATACCTGCTAATCTGGCCAAAAATGCATTGTCCCTGTCACTTCCTGTGAGCTGAACTGAAAGCACAGGCAATCTTATCTTCCTTCCAAACTATTTTCCGCAAACTACTTATTCCCCTATCTCCACATCTTGGAGAGGAAAAGCGGAAAATACGTCTGTAGTCCAATCAGGATTGCAGCCTGAATGACAGTCATGGCTATCTATGGAGATAAAGTACAGTGAGCCATCCTAGGACAGGAGTTATCCTATTTACAAGATCACCAGGTGAAAATAAAGAGAAAAAGAAATGCCTAAAAAAGAAAACTAATGCAGCCACCACATCTAAGAACTTGTAAGCTGCAGTGTATTATGCTATTGCTTTTGGATCTAGATCAGGGGTGGGCAGTTCATTTTCCCAAGGGGCTACATAAGAAAATGAGACCCAGGGGCGAACTGACAACTCATGGGGCCCCCGGGCATTAGGGGATCATGGGGCCCCTGTGTCCTTGCCCAAACGTAAAAAAGCCTATGAAAAAGGTACCAGGGGCATCTCATGGGGCCCCCTACTGTCCCCGGGCAGTGCCCGAGTTTCCAAATGGTCAGTCCGCCCCTGATGGGACCGTTCTGTTTGTGGCTGGTACCTCCTGTTACATGATTCTGTCATCTACAGACCACACCTCTAGGCTCTGAATGTGTGTGTGTTTTATTGTTTCAATTTTTTTTTATTTACTTGACCTGCATCTGAGCACCACAAACCAAAAGCGATATTCAATTAATTTTTAATGTTCAAAGCAAACTCCCCCGTCCATCCATGTCTCCATGCTTTATTTTGCTGAAAAATCACTTAGAAAAAAAAACACCCCTCTAGCATTTCTGCCTATGGCCATTTTGAGTAAGGACAGATGATTCACGTAGCAATTACTTCCTGGAATCCATCTGCCCTTAACCCAGGCATGCAGGCAGCAGAGTGTGCTTAGTTGAGAAAATACCTCCTCCCCTCCTCATGACTCCTGAGATGTATAACATTTGCCTAGGCATGGAAACCAAGAAGTACGAAATGTAACTGTTTAACTCCTGGTTCACATATGTGCAGCCGTGCAGGCCGCAATTTGCACGGGCATGAGAGCCCATTCATTTGAATGGACTCCCGTGCCCCGGGACATGCAGGGA